>NC_064861.1:75855785-75963285 GCF_024139225.1 Suncus etruscus | reverse complement strand
TTGCCTTGCAAGCAGCCGATCCAGGACCAAAGGTGGTTGGTTCAAATCCCGGTGTCCCATACGGTCCCCCGTGCCTACCAGGAGTTATTTCTGAGCAGACAGCCAGGAGTAACCCCTGACCACCGCCGGGTATGGTCCAAAAACCAAAAAAAAAAAAAAAATAAAAAAAAAAAAAAATAAAAAATACAGACTAAAAAGGGGCCGGGAAGGTGGCGCTAGAGGTAAGGTGTCTGCCTTGCAAGCGCTAGCGTAAGACGGACCACGATTCGATCCCCCCGTCCCATATGGTCCCCCAAGCCAGGGCGATTTCTGAGCGCATAGCCAGGAGTAACCCCTGAGCGTCAAACGGTGTGGCCCAAAAACCAAAAAAAAAAAAAAATTACAGACTAAAAAAATGTTACAAGACATTTCAAAAACATTAAACAAATGTTTTTAAAAAAAAGCACAAACAAATAAGCAAAGTACCTTTTGGACTGTTTGGAAAATAGTCAATGATCTATAGCAACCTAAGAAACACATAAATGAGAAAATGTCAGCACAAAGGGAGGACAAAAAAGAAATCAGGGAAAGAGAAAAGAAAGTAATGGGAGGACATAGAACAGGCACCTTGGGTATGCTAGTAACATGAGCTCATGTTTTCATGGTACCTTACCACCTACCACGAAACTTTAAAACTTGCCTGTCAAGGTGGAGAGACAATAGCACTGATGGTGAAATTGGTGGTTAGAATATTATATATGCCTGGGGCCGGAGAGATAGCATGAAGGTAAGGTGTTTGCCTTTCATGCAGAAGGATGGTGGTTCAAATTCCGGCATCCCATATGGTCCCCTGTGCCTGCCAGGGGCAATTTCTGAGCATAGAGTCAGGAGTAACCCCTGAACGTTGCAGGGTGTGACCCAAAAGCAAAACAATAAAAATATTATATGCCTAAAACTCAACTATCAATATCTATTTTTTTCTTTTTTTCTTTTTTTTAGAGACAGGGTCTCGCTATGTTGCCCAGGCTGGAGTGCAGTGGCTATTCACAGGCGCGATCCCACTACTGATCAGCATGAGAGCTTTGACCTGCTCCGTTTCTGACCTGGGCCGGTTCGCCCCTCCTTAGGCAACCTGGTGGTCCCCCGCTCCTGGGGGATCACCATACTGATGCCGAACTTAGTGCGGACACCCGATCTGCATAGCGCACTGCAGCCCAGAACTCCTGGACTCAAGCGATCCTCCGGCCTCAGCCTCCCGAGTAGCTGGGACTACAGGCATGTGCCGCCACGCCCACGCCCGGCTATCAATATCTTTTTAATTGTTTTATTTACCCCTCCCTCAATTCCATATGCTAACATCCCCTGGATGGTCAGACCCACCCACATCTGGGAGGGGCTGTTATTTGGGATAGATAGCCAAGAGTAACCCCTGAGCATCACAGGTGTGGCCCAAAAAAACAAAAAGAAAAAATTAGTAATTAAAATAGTTTTCAAAATTTTAAAATCTCAATTCATAATCAACTGAATGTTTTGAGAAACCTGAACTAAAAACAAAACTAGTAGAAAGAATGAAGATTAGAGCTTAACAAGAAGAGAATAGAAAATCAAAAAGAACAAAACAATTAGTTAATTTGGCACTGAAAAAAGTAAATAAAATTATCTCTTCAGGTAGATCATGATCTTACATGAAAAAACTAGAACATTTTATACACACACCACACAGACAGACACACACACACACACACACACACACACACACACACACACACACACACACATCCCCTCTCAGTAAAGAAAAAAATGTACATGAAAGGTATAATAAACATAGATCCCTGGATTTGATCCTCAGCACTACTGGGTGTTGACCCAAAACAAAAAATTTTAAGAAAAATATCAAAAAGACATCACAGCTGTAGAATTCAAACACTAAAAATCAGGTACATTTCTAGATATCAAAATGTCCATTTTACAAAGAAAATAGTTAAATTTATAATAGCAGCAAAAAGTGAAATATTTAATAATATAGCCAATATATGTAAAATATAAAACAAAAGATGCAACTAAAAATATAAAAGGCACAAATAAAAAAAAGATCTTATGCTTATGAACTGGAGCACTTTAATAACCAGGATGTCAACATTACCCAAAGTTATCTAAAAAATACTAAATATAATCCTGGGGCTGGAGTGATAGCACAGTGGTAGGGTGTTTGCCTTGACAACATTACTGATCCCAGATAGTCCCCTGAACCTGACAGGAGCTATTTCTGAGCATGGAGCCAGGAGTTACCGTTGAGCGCTGCCAGGTGTGACCCATAATACAAAAAGAAAAGAAAAAAAGAAAACGAAGTTTCTCTTCTTCCCATTTTTTTGATTGGGCTAGATTTTTTTTTCTTGCTAAGCTCACCCAATTATTTATATATCTTAAAATATTACACTTTGCTCTTTTCTGCTAAGCCAGCCTAGACACCAAGGAGTGTAATCTCTCCAGGACCCTCACCAGGTAAGATGTAAGATGTCCCCGCCCAACGAAGGTGGGGCCAATTCCTGACATGTGATTGGGAACCCAGAGACTTATAAAGAACAGTGGCCATGCTCTCTGCCTCTTTTCTGCTGAGCCAGCCTATCCTACAGACACCAAGGACTGTAATCTCTCCAGGACCCACACCCGGTGCAGCTAATGACATGAAGCTCACCACATAGAGTGATAAGTGCAGTTAGAGAAATAACTACACTGAAAACTATCATAACAATGTGAATGAATGATGGAAAAAGAAAGCCTGTCTCGAGTACAGGTGTGGGTGGGGTGAGGAGTACGTAGATCTGGGAAATTGGTGGTGGGAATCCTGCACTGGTGAAGGGGGGTGTTCTTTACATGACTGTAATCATACAACTACAATTATATTTGTAATCATGGTGTTTAAATAAAGATAATTAAAAAAATATTACACCTTTATCTGTTGTTGAGAGTGGCACACATCAAAAAAAGAAAAAGAAAAAAAAAACAGTACTAGCAAAAATGTGAGGAAAAAATAACTCTCATTCACTGCTGGTAAAAATGCAGACATAACTTATCCAACAACATGGACATTCCTCAAATAAAAGAGATATTAAGCTATATGACCCAACAATACTGCTCAAGATGGGACCCCAAAAAGCACAATGCAGAAAAGGCATCTGCACTCCTATGTTCATTGCAACACTATTCAAAATGGCTAGAATCTAGAAACTACTCAAGCGCCTGAGAGCAAATGAGTGGTTAAGAAATCACGATATATCTATACAATAGAATATTACTTAGCTGTTAGAAAAAATGGTCATGAAATTTGTTTATCCATGGATAGATAAGGAGAGTGTTATGGTGAGTGAATGAGTCAGAGGGAGGATAGACATAGAATGATCGCTCATTTGTGGAACATTAAAAACAAAAATTACTGTAATAAAACCCAAAAACAATAAAGATGAGGACTAGGAAGAGCTGGTCCATAGAGTCAGGGGTGTTATTAGAACAGAGAAGAGGGGCCGGAGAGATAGCGTAGGTAAGGTGTTTGCCTTTCTTTTTTTTTTTTTTTTGGTTTTTGGGCCACACCTGGTGGTGCTCAGGGGTTACTCCTGGCAGGCACGGGGGACCATATGGGACACCAGGATTCGAACCAACCACCTTAGGTCCTGGATCGGCTGCTTGCAAGGCAAACGCCGCTGTGCTATCTCTCCGGGCCCAGGCGTTTGCCTTTCATGCGGAAGGACGGTGGTTCGAATCCCGGCATCTCATATGGTCCCCCGACCTGCCGAGGGTGGATTTCTGAGTGTAGAGCTAGGAGGAACCCGAGTGCTGCCAGGTGTAAACCCCGCCCCCCCAAAAAAAGGGATATAGAGTATTTTGCTGGGTAAGAAGAGGTAGAGGGATATACACAGAATGATAACACTTCTTTGTGGGGTATTAAAAAAGTAAGATAGGGGGCTGGAGAGATAGCATGGAGGTAAAGGCATTTGCCTTGCATGCAGAAGAATGGTGATTCAAATCCCGGCATCCCATATAGTCCCCTGTGCCTGCCAGGGGCGATTTCTGAGCCTAGAGCCAGGAATAACCCGAGTGCTGTCAGGTGTGACCCAAAATCCAAAAATAAATAAATAAATAAAAAAACAGAGACGAGATCACTATGACAATGCGAGTTGGAAATGTTCACTCTGGGCAAGAACCCTATAGGTGCTGGAGTGATATGCATAATACCCCTTCGATAACAATATTGCAATCCACAGTGTCTAAAAGGAAAAGAGGTTGGGGCCGGAGAGATAGCATGGAGGTAAGGTGTTTGCCTTTCATGCAGAAGGTCATTGGTTCGAATCCCGGCATCCTATATGGTTCCCCGTGCCTGCCATGGGCGATTTCTGATTTCTGAGCATAGAGCCAGGAGTAACCCCTGAACACTGCCAGGTGTGACCCAAAAACCAAAAACCAAAAACAAAAAAAAAAAAAAAAAAAAAAAAAAGGAAAAGAGGGTGTCGGAGCAATGGCACAGCGGTAAGGTGTTTGCCTTGCATGTGGCCAAACCCTGGACAAACCCAGGTTCGATTCCCAGCATCCCACATGGTCCCCCCGAGCCTGCCAGGAAAGATTTCTGAGTACACAGCCAGAAGTAACACCTGAGTGCCACTGGATGTGGCCCCCAAAAAATAAATAAATAAGTAAATAAATAATAAATAATAAATAAATTTAAAGATAAGAGAAAAGAGGAAGGAAGGGAAGAAACGAGGGAGTAGGAGAGGAAGAAAGGGAGGGAAAGGTGGAAGGAGGGGGGGATGAGAGAGAAAGAGAGAGAGAGACTGCCATCGAGGCAGGCAGGGAGAAGGGCAAGAAAGAGAAAAGGGAATATGGGGACACTGATGATGAGAAATGTGCACTGGTTAAGGGATGAGTGCTGGACATTGCATGACTGAAACTCAATTGTAAAAAACTTTTAAACTGTGTTTCTCATGGTGATTCAATTAATTATTTTCTTTTTTTTTTTTTTTGATTTTTGGGTCACACCCGGTGACGCTCAGGAGTTACTCCTGGCTATGCGCTCAGAAGTTGCTCCTGGCTTGGGGGACAATATGGGATGCCGAAGGAACGAACTGCGGTCCATCCTAGGCTAGCGCATGCAAGGCAGATGCTTTACCGCCTAGCGCCACCGCTCCAGCCCCTAAATATTTTTTTATGTTAATGCTAGGGGCTAGAGAGATAGCACAGTAGTAGGGCTTTTGCCTTGCATGCAGCCAACCCACGATGGACAGTGGTTTGAATCCAGGCATCCCATATGGTCCCCCGAGATTGCCAGGAGCAATTTCTGAGCACAGAGCCATGAGTAACTCCTGAGCGTCACCGGGTGTGACCCAAAAACCAAACCAAAATAAATAAGTATTAATGCTATAACAATCAAAATACTATAGTTGTGGCATTATGACATACAGACAACAGAACATAACAATGAGTTCAGAAATAAACCTTAACTTAAGTGCCAATAAGCTTGTGTGGTTTTTACCTTTTTAGTTTTTTGTTTTTTTTTTTGTTTTTTTTTTTTGGTTTTTGGTTTTTGGGCCACACCCGGCGTTGCTCAGGGGTTACTCCTGGCTGTCTGCTCAGACATAGCTCCTGGCAGGCACGGGGGACTATATGGGACACCGGGATTCGAACCAACCACCTTTGGTCCTGGATCGGCTGCTTGCAAGGCAAACGCCGCTGTGCTATCTCACCAGGCCCACCTTTTTAGTTTTTTGAGTCACAACCCAGTGTGACTTAAAGGTTAAAAATACTAAGCTCAGGGGCCAGAGAGATAGCACAGCAGTAGGGCATTTGCCTTGCATGCAAAAGGATGGTGGTTCGAATCCCGGCATCCCATATGGTCCCCTGAGCCTGCCGGTGGCGATTTCTGAGCATAGAGCCAGGAGTAGTGCAGCAGTAGAGTGTCTTGCACGAGCTAATCTAGGACAGACCATGGTTTGATCCCTCGGTGTCCCATATGATTCCCCAAGCCAGGAGCGATTTCTGAGCACATAGCCAAGACTAATCCCTGAGTGTCACCGAGTGTGGCCCAAAAAATGCAAAAAAAAAAAAAAAAAAAAAAGAAAAAAAAGTTATAATCTTACAAGTAGGTTTTTCATTTCTAGGTTCAATAACTAGGAGGAATTTTTCCAATGTATTAAAGAATTAAAGTAAAGCCTATAAAGCACCTAAAACAAACCAATCTGAAAAATATAAAATACCAAGCCTATATCTTCCAAACTTCCAGAATATTCTACTCTATGGTTCAATTTCCATAGAGTTTTTGATTCTACCAAAAACTACCTATAATTATTTTGGGGAAGAAGGAATTGGCAATTTTTGGAGTTCTGCACTCAGAATTACTTCTGACAGGCTGAGGGAACCACACAGGATGTCATGGATCAAACCCAAGTCAATCACGTGCAAGGCAAGCACACTACCCCCACTGTACTATTGCGCTGGCACCAGGCTGATGTTATTTTTAAAACATCACAGAAGGAACTTTAACAAAATATACATCAACTTAATAAGTTGTGAACTACCATAAATTCGACAAAGAAAAAGCCATTTATAATAATTATACATACGTTCTTTCCGATGTTCGACTAAGCCCACAGCTTGCTTTGCTGAGCACTTTGCAAACCAATTGTCCCCCAGTAAAACAGTGACTTCATTGGTATGGACAAGTTTTCCTGGCATGAAGGCAAATGGGCCAAATGGTACCTATTAAGTTTTAAGAAAGAAAAAAAGGCAAAATAAACATTTTTAAAATATTTTATGAGTCAGCATAAAAACCTGTTGTTTTTTATTTTTCATTTCCTTGGGGTTTTTTTTTTTTGGGGGGGGGGTTGGGCCACACCTGGCGACGCTCAGGGGTTACTCCTAGCTATGCGCTCAGAAATTACTCCTGGCTTGGGGGACCATATGGGATGCCTGGGTATCGAAAAAAGGAAAAAGTCAAGCTCTTACTGTTTGCAGATGACATGATATTATATTTAGAAAATACTAGGGGCTGGAGAGATAGCATGGAGGTAAGGCGTTTGCCTTTCATGCAGAACATCGGTGGTTCGAATCCCAGCATCCCATATGGTCCCCTGAGCCTTCCAGGTGCGATTTCTGAGCATAAAGCAAGGAGTAACCCCTGAGCGATGCCAGGTGTGACCCAAAAACCAAAAGAAAAAAGAAAAAAAATACTGAAGACTCTACTAAAAAACTACTAAAACCAAATAGATTTGTATAATAAAGTTCCTGGCTACAATATTAAACTGCAAAAATCTATGGCTTTTCTATACACAAATAATGAAAGAAAATATTTAAAAAAAGAATCCCATTCACAATTGTGCCTTAGAAAATCAAGTATGTTGGCGTCAACTTAACTAAAGAGGTGAAAGACTGACACAAAGAAAACTACAAAATATTACTTCAAGAAATAAAGATGGGGGTGGAGCAATAGCACAGTAGTAGGGCATTTGCCTTACATGCATCCAACTCGGACAGACCCTGGTTCGATTCCCATCATCCCATAGGGTCCCCCACGCCTGCCAGGAGCAATTTCTGAGTACAGAGCCAGGAGTAATCCCTGAGCACTGCCGGGTTTGAGCCAAAAATCCAAGAATAAAAAAAAAAAAAAACTAGAAGCCAAAGAAATAAAAGGAGACACAAGGAAATGGAAATAAATCTCCTGCTCATGAATTGAGAGGATTAACATCATAAAAATGGCAATACTTCCCAAAGCACAGTACAGATTTAATGCAATCCCTATAAGGATACACAGAACATTTTTCAAAGAAACAGATCAAACACTCCTGAAATTCATATGGAATAACAGACCTCCACAAAAACTAGAATACTCCTTAAAATAAAAAGAAGATGGGAAGCATCATTTTCTCAACTACAAATTATACTACAAAGCAGTGGTCATTAAAACAACATGGTAATCAAATAAAGACAGACCTTCAGATCAATAGAATAGACTAGAATATTCTGAGACTGACCCTCAGTTATATAATTAATCTTAGATAAAGGGGCAAAACACAAAGTGGATCAAGGAAAGCCTCTTCAATGAGTGGTTTTTGGAAAACTGGTCAACTACATGCAAAGAAGTGAACCCAGACCTCTCTTTAACACTATGTACAAAAGTCAAATCAAAATGGATTAATGGGGGCCGGAGAGATAGCATGGAGGTAAGGCATTTGCCTTTCATGCAGAAGAATGGTGGTTCGAATCCCATATGGTGCCCTGTGCCTGCTAGGGCAATTTCTGAGCGTAGAGCCAGGAGTAACCCCTGAGCGCTGTCGGATGTGACCCAAAAAAAAAAAAAATAGATTAATGACCTCCATATAAGAGCTGGAACCATTAGATACACAGAGGAAAATATAGACAGAATACACCATGATACTGTCGCTAATGGTATACTCTAAAGTGAAACCCCACTGGCCAAAAAAGTGGAAGCAAATATAAACAGTAGACTACATTAAATTAAGAAGTTTCTGCACTTCCACGGAAAAGATAATTAGGATACAAAGGCTACCCATGAAATGGGAGATTATTCACCAATACCATCTGATAAAGGGTTAATATTCAAGATATACAAGGCACTGGTAAAGTTTAGAAAGAAAAAAACATCTAACTCCATCCAAAAATGGGGAGAAGAAATAAACAGGCATTTTCTCAAATAAGAAATTCATATAGTCAAAAGTTACATAGCATATGTTCCATTTTCGGGGCTGGGGCAACAGCACAGTAGTAGGGCATTTGCCTTGCACACGGCTGACCCAGGCTCAATTCCTGGCATCCCATATGGTCCCCCAAGACTGCCAGTAGTGATTTCTGAGTGCAGAACCAGAATGCCTGAGCGCCTCCAGGTGTAGTCCCTCTACATTTTCATTAATTATTAATCATCAGAGATGTAAATCAAAAACACAACGAGATATTATCTCACACCACAGAGACAGACACACATGACAAAGAACAAGAACCACCAGTGCTGACTAGGATACAGGGGGATAGGGACTCTTATTCACTGCTGGTGACAATGCTGACTGGTCCAGCCCTCAGGAAATCAATATAGTTAGTCCCCAAGAAGCTAGAAATTGAGCTTCCATATGACCCAGCAATTCCACTCCTAGGAATATACCCTACAAGCCCAAATACAAAATGTAGAAATCTCCTCTGCATCTGTTTCTCGCAGCACTACTCACAATAGTCAGAATCTATAAACAACACATGTACTGGAGAACAGTTAAGAGGATTAAAAAAAAAAAGTGTATCATCTACAAACTGGAATCCTAGGCTGCTGTTATTAAAAATGAAGTCATGAGGGGCCGGAGCTGTGGCAGAGTGGTAAGGAGTCTGCCTTGCCAGCATTAGCCTAGGACGAACCGCGGTTCAATCTCCCAGCATCCCATAGGGTCCCCCAAGCCAGGAGCGATTTCTGAGCACATAGCCAGGAGCAACCCGAGCGTCACCAGGTGAGGCCCAAGTAATAGAAAAATAACTATACTGACAACTAACAGAACAAAGTGAATGAATGAGGGAAGTAGAAAGCCTATCTCAAATACAGGTTTGATTAAGGGAGATTAAGGGAGGTGGGAGATTTGGGGGATTGGTGATGGGAATGTTGCACTGGTGAAGAGAGGTGTTCTTTATATCACTGAAACCCAACTAAATCATGTTTGTCATCAAATTATATAAACAAAGACATTAAGAAAATAGAATCCTCAAGTCTTTTTAAAAAAATAAAAAAGAAGTTATTCTAGGTAGGCTCAGAGGATCATTTGGGATTCTGGGGGGAAAAAAATAAAGTCATGAGGGCCCAGAGAGATAGCACAGCAGTAGGGCATTTGCCTTGCATGCAGCCAACCCAGGAGTGACCAAGTTTGATTCCCAGCATCCCATATGGTCCCCCAGCCTGCCGGGGCAATTTCTGAATGCAGAGCCAGGAGTGGCCCCTGCGCACCACCAGGTGTGGCCCAAAGACCAATCAGTCAATTAATAAAGTTTAAAAAAAAATGAAGACATGAAATTTACTTTTACATAGCATGGAGAATATTATAATATTATGGAGAATATTATGATCAGCAAAGTAAGTAAGAGAGGTAGGGAAGGATAGACATAGAATAATCTTTCATTTGGGGGCCCGGAGAGATAGCACAGCGGCATTTGCCTTGCAAGCAGCCGATCCAGGACCAAAGGTGGTTGGTTCGAATCCCGGTGTCCCATATGGTCCCCCTCCCCCCCCCCCCCCCCGTGCCTGCCAGGAGCTATTTCTGAGCAGACAGCCAGGAGTAACCCCTAAGCACCGCTGGGTGTGGCCCAAAAACCAAAAAAAAAAAAAAAAAAAACCTTTTATTTGGGGGATATAAGAAGAGATAATAGTAATAATATCAAAGACAATAGAGATAAGGGCCAGGAGGACTAGTCTATGGTCTGAAGCTTCTGAGTAATAGTGGAAGAGTGCAGTTAGAGCATGGAAGTGACAACTGACAACTATGATGATAATAGTTTGAAATGATCACTGGACAAAAAATGGGTGTTAAAAGGAGATAAATGTGCTAAGTACAATACCCCTCATTAACAATATTGCAAACTACAGTGTCTATAAGGGGATGTGGGGAAGGAAGTAAGAGTGGGAGAGAAAGGGAAAAAAAGACAGAGAAAGAAAACTGTTTGACCCATAGGCAGGTAGAGTGAAGGCAGGAGGGAAACTGAGACACTGGTAGTGGAAAATGTTCACTGGAGAAGTGTATTGTATACTGCATGACTGAAACTCATGAATAACTTTGTATCTGGGGTGGGGGGGGACTATTACAAACAACCTTATATCCATAGTATTTAAATAAGTTTTAAAATTTTGAAGTTTCAGGGCCCAGAGAGATAGTACAGTGGCGTTTGCCTTGCAAGCAGCTGATCCAGGACCAAAGGTGGTTGGTTCAAATCCCGGTGTCCCATATGGTCCCCCGTGCCTGCCAGGAGCTATTTCTGAGCAGACAGCCAGGAGTAACCCCTGAGCAATGCTGGGTGTGGCCCAAAAACCAAAAAAAAAAAAAAAAAAAATTGAAGTTTCAAATACAACTCTTTTTTGCAAGACAGAATAAATAGCTTTAATAAGTACAAAATTGGCTAAATATTTCAGCTAGCATAATAAATAATATACATTAATAAGATATTTTGGCTTAAGAGTAATTAAAAGTATGCAATTAAAATCTAATGCAGAGCTGACAGATCACATAATGTTGATACAGAGATTATTCCCCCCCAAAAAATAGCATTCCTTTTAAAATAAAAATCAATATTCTAAGGTTTTTCTTTATGTAGATGTTTTGTGAAAATGCTGAGAGCGGTGGTGCAAGCGATAAGGCTTGCCCGCGCTAGCATAGGACGGAACGCGGTTCGATCCCCCAGTGTCCCATATGTTCCCCCAACCCAGGAGCGATTTCTGATTACATAGCCAGGAGTAACTCCTGAGTGTCAGAACGTGTGGCCCAAAAAAAACAAACAAAAAAAAGAGAGAGAGAGAGAGAAGAAGAGAAGGGGAGGGGAAGGGAGAGAGGGAGGGAGGAGGGAGGGAGGGAGGGAGGGAGGAGGGAGGGAGGGAGGGAGGGAGGGAGGGAGGGAGGGGAGGAGGGAAGAAGGGAGGGAGGGAGGAAGGAAGGGAAGGAGGAGGGAAGGAGGAAGGAAGGAAGAAGGAAGGAAGGAAGGAAAAGGAAGGAAGGAAGGAAGGAAGGAAGGAAGGAAG
Organism: Suncus etruscus; assembly: GCF_024139225.1. NCBI lineage: Eukaryota > Metazoa > Chordata > Mammalia > Eulipotyphla > Soricidae > Suncus > Suncus etruscus. Next base: position 75,951,548 of record NC_064861.1, on the reverse strand, counting down.
GAAGGAAGGAAGGAAGGAAGGAAGGAAGGAAGGAAGGAAGGAAGGAAGGAAGGAAGGAAGGAAGGAAGGAAGGAAGGAAGGAAGGAAAAAGAAAGATAGATAGACAGACAGATACTGGGGGGTTGGGGGAAAACATTATGGACTTCTTCCTGGCTCTGGCAAACAAAAAACTGAGTCTCATATTTTTTTTTCTTTTTTTGGGAGGTCACACCCAGCAGCACTCAGGGTTTCTTCCTGGCTCTATGCTCAGAAATCGCCCCCGGCAGGCACGGGGGACCTTATGGGATGCCAGGATTTGAACCACCGTCCTTCTGCATGGAAGGGAAACACCTTACCTCCATGCTATCTCTCCGGCTGAGTCTCATATTTCAATACGTTTTCCTGCATAAAAAATTGCTACCAGGGGCCGGAGAGATAGCATAGCGGCGTTTGCCTTGCAAGAAGCCAATCCAGGACCAAAGGTGGTTGGTTCAAATCCCGGTCTCCCATATGGTCCCCCATGCCTGCCAGGAGCTATTTCTGAGCAGACAGCCAGGAGTAACCCCTGAGCACCGCTGGGTGTGGCCCAAAAACAAAAAAAAAAAAAAAAAAAGGAAATGTGTTTACTTTTGCAACTAATATATTATGAAACAAAGCTTACTTACTATAATATGCATCATAACTATATATAAAATAATGAAAAGCTTTTCTACTTTACATAGTTAATTTATCTATAAGAAATACAATGCTTTAAAATAAAAAACACAGGAAACATACCATGATATTATAAGACAACTTATCAGGCAAAGTGCTGAGTCTTTCTTGCAGTGCATTATAATCATTTTCCACCTTCTTCCTATTGACCAAAAAACAAAACAAAATATAAATAGCAATTATTCAGAATAATAATCAAAATATTAATCAAAAACTAATTTTATCAGTTGAAAGATTAACTGTATAATTTTAAATCCTGTTTTTACAACATTTGCAATGATATTTCATAATACATTCATCAAAGAATTAAGAAGCTCTGGCTTCTAAAAGTCATTGGTATTCTTTTCTAAGGCAGAAGATCATTTTAAACTTTTTAAAAATCTGGATATTAAGGAGGTAAGTAAAGAAGTGTCTAAAGTTTAAGCAGAGAGTAACACAGGACATAAGACTATATTTTGAGTAAATAAAACCTGAGTATAGAATAAAAAAACCCACAAAATTGATAAGAAAATTCAATTCTAGAAAACTACTTTTAAAAATGTGGTCATAAGTAATTCACACTAATATGATTTTAAGATAAGAGAATCAAACAGGTGCTAGAAAAAAATCATGTCGAGTGACAAAAATATTTCAATTTTGCCTTAAAATCTGTTTTGTGTTTTAGTAAAACAGAGCTTATAGCGCCACTATATATTAATCCACAAAATATACTTCTGTAGGAAATGAAATGGTCTTTTTTTTTTTTTTTTGCTTTTGCTTTTTGGGCCACACCCAGTGATGCTCAGGGGTTACTCCCGGCTATGTACTCAAAAATTGCTCCTGGCTTGAGGGATCATATGGGATGCCAGGGGATCGAACCATGGTCTATCCTAGGTTAGCATGTGCAAGGCAGGCACCCTACCGCTTGTGCACTGCTCCGGCCCTGAGATGGTCATGTTTTTATTTTATATTTTTATCCTCCCCCTACCCCATGCTGCCATTAAACTGTATGAATTTTGAGGGTTTGGGGGAGTGGAGGTGTTTGGAAAAATTTAGGGCTTACTCTTGGCTCAGAACTCAGGGGCCACTTACTCCTGGCAGGCTCAAGGAACCTTATGGGGTACAGGGATCAACCCTGGGTTTGCTGTCTGCAAGACAAGTGTACTAGCCACTGACCATCTCTCCAGCCCAAGCACAATGAATTTTTAAAAGAACAATGTCAATGTTTTTAAATAACAAAAATAAAATATCACTGATTCAGCAACTAATTTAAAAGACTGTATAAAAATTGTCCAAATTAAGATTTGAATAAATTGTAACAACTCCAGGAGAATAAAAGGACTGATTTATCAAGCACATTAAATTGGCTTCAGTTTAGTCCTTAGTTTCCCTAAATAGTAACATAATTAATTAAAAAGTAGCTCACCTACTCTTCATAATAAAATAGTATTATTCATCCTAAAATATTCTTTTTTTTTTTTTTTTTTTTTTTTTGGTTTTTTGGGCCACACCCAGCGTTGCTCAGGGGTTACTCCTGGCTGTCTGCTCAGAAATAGCTCCTGGCAGGCACGGGGGACCATATGGGACACCAGGATTCGAACCAACCACCTTTGGTTCTGGATCGGCTGCTTGCAAGGCAAACACCGCTGTCTATCTCTCCAGGCCCCTAAAATATTCTTATGGTAAATGTCATTTGTCAACATTTTTCTGTTACATAAAAGGGGAAGACAGAAATCCACAAAAGAAATCTTTATATCAAAAAAAAAATAAGCAATGAATTCATCCTATTCTTCTGACCTATATTCTTGCAAGCTTAATTTCCAAAAATTCATGTCCTTTTTATACCATCCCCAAACTACTATTTTTAGAAATGAGCATAAAATATCTTTATTAAAATTTTATATCAAATATCAGAATTATTTCTTATAGGTATCTGGGGGAGTTTGGGGTGCAACTGCCAGTACTCAGAGACAATTTCATACTCTATTCATGAGTGATCCACGGAGGTGCTTATGTGAAAATGTTTATAAAAAGTTACTCGAGGAAGGCCAGAGCAGTGGCTCAGGGCATAAGGCATCTGCCTTGCACATGCTAGCCTAGGGCGGACCGCAGTTTGATCCCCCCAGCATCCCATGTGGTCCCCCAAGCCAGGAGCAATTTCTGAGTGTATAGCCAGGTGTAAAACCTGAGCATCAAGAGGTGTGGCCCAAAAACAAAAAGCAAAAGTTACGTGAGGGGCAAGAGCAGTGGCTCAAGCGGTAGGACATTTGCCTTGCATGCTCTGACCTAGGACAGATTGCAGTTCAATCCCCCAGCGTCCCATATGGTCCCTCAAGCCAGGAGCAATTTCTGAGCGCATAGCCAGGAGTATCCCCTGAGAGTCACTGGGTGTGTTCCAAAAAGCAAACAAACAAAATAATAATAATAATAATTTTAAAAAAGGTTACTTGATAGGAATTGGAGTAAGGTACTTGCCTTGCCTTGCATGCAGCTAACTGATTTTGGATGCCCCACATCCCTTATTGTCCTCCGAGCATCACAGGAGTGATTCCTGAGTGCCAAACCAAGAGTAACCCCTGTGCATTGTTTTAGGTGTGACCCAAAACACAAAACAAAAATAAAAAGTTACTCTATATATGTCCACAGAAAAAAAATCAACCTCAGTGAAATAGAAAAATATCATTTAAAAACAAACTTCCATGCAGAGAACAATAATACATGGTTTTAAAGTTAGACCAATTATTTTCAAGTTAGACCAATTATAAAGTTCTACCAATTATTTTCACAAACTAACCCTAGTCTCAATGTCAGAGCTACAATAATGGTATATCACAGAGGTTCAAGAGTACCAAATATTAAATTATTTGAAACCCTGCCTAACATTGAGCATCTGCTCTGAGCATTCAAGATTCATTCTTTTTATATCAAGTATCAGAAATTATCAATTCTAAAATTTTTTGGTGGGGTCACACCCGCGGCACTCAGGGATTACTCCTGGCTCTGAGTACAGAAATCACTCCTGGCAGACACAAGGGACCATATGGGATGCCCGGATTCGAACCACCATCTGTCCTGGATCAGCTGGGTGCAAGGCAAATGCCCTATGGCTGTGCTATCTCTCTGGACCACTAATTCTAAAATTTTTTTTGGTTTGATTATTTTGGGTCACACCTGGCAGCGCTCAGGGGCTACTCCTGGCTCTACGCTCAGGAGAGCGGCAGGCTCAGGGGACAATATGGGATGCCGAAATTTGAACCACCGTCCTTCTGCATGCAAGGCAAATGTCCTACTGCTGTGATATCTCTCCGGACCCTAATTTTAAAATTTTTAAGAAAAACTATTACCCACTTAATGTTATCTATGTTGAATTCATTCAATCTGATAGGAACATTGTGCTAATGGAAAACAATAGTGATTGAAGCAGATAGGAAATAAGAATCAGTGAGGAAAAACTGGACCGAGGAATCCGTGTGAAAAAAAGAAATCAAGTATTCTATATACAGTATGTGCGTAGTATACTGATATAAAAGACTAACTTGGTAGAATGCCTGCACACAGTAATCACTGTATGTACACTATGCAGATCTATAGTTTTTGTATAATATTTTGCAAATGTTCCTGGTCTATATATTATCTTATGTGCCTAAATAAATATTTTACAATAGTTCAATTAGTATTAGTTGACATTTAATGTCCCCTTTTGATAACTAGACTTGAATAAAAAGAGGACTCCCTAACAAACATCTATTTTCTCTATGAAAGGGATAGAAGATTCAACTAGAGACTCAACTACGATCGAGTCCTACTTCTCCCCAGAAATAGGAATATGCTGGAAAAGTTTAAGATTAAAGGTGCTATATCTCAATTCTGAGTTGTCTTCTACAATGTAAAAGAAATGTTAAGTGCATTCCATGAGGAAATTCTTTTTGAAAGGAAGCCAACAGGGTCAAGCAATACCACTAAGGAACTTTCTTACTCTTAAAAGTTCCCCCAGCACTAGTGGAAGTTATTAGCACTTAGTCAGAATTAACTCCAAACAATTCCTCTGATAACTGTAATTTAAATCATTCCATCAAAAATTACCAAAACTGTTCAAGGAACTAATAAAAGTTATATTAATAGGTATAGATCTTGAATTGTTCTAAAATTTGAACAAACTGTCTGTTACTAGTTACTAGAAAAATAGTCACTAATTTTGGACACTCCATATATTATGTAGTAAAAAAAAGGTAATGCTTAAAATAAATATTTTTCACAGAAAACAGAACCTAAAATAGTTCAGATAAACTTCTCAAGTCTATTTATAATACTTATAGATTTCCTTGTTCAGCTTCATCATATTTTGTCCTTAAAGATTGGGTTCAACTGTTAGCTCGAAATTTTAAAAATTGATCCAACAAGTGAGATTTTATTCTAGATTTCCTTATGCGATGCTCTTCATTTAAAAGAAAAGGCTAAAGCACTCATATGACACATAAGAAAGTTTCACAATAATCTTTTGAATCTTGCTATACATATAATTTTTGGTTTGTTTTTATTTTGGGGGGCCACATCCAGCAGCACTCAGGAGTTACTACTGGCTCTGCACTTAGAAATCGCACCTGGCTTGGGGACTATAGAGGATGCCGGGGATCAAGCCCTCGTCCATGTTGGATCAGCAGAATGCAAGGCAAAAGCCCTACCACTGTGCTATCACTCGGGCCCCTATACATATCTTTTTGTTTTGTTTTGTTTTGGGGCCACAAATCGCTCCTGGCTTGGGGAACCATATGGGATGTACCGCAGTTTGTCCTAGGCTATGTCCTAGGCTAGCGCACTCAAGGCAGACGCTTTACACCCTGTGCCACCGTTCCGGCCCCCTATACATATCTTCTAAAAAGCAACTTTTTTTTCAGTTAAAAAGACTGGGGGCGGGCCCGGAGAGATAGCACAGTGGTGTTTGCCTTGCAAGCAGTCAATCCAGGACCAAAGGTGGTTGGTTCGAATCCCGGCGTCCCATATGGTCTCCCGTGCCTGCCAGGAGCTATTTCTGAGCAGACAGCTAGGAGTAACCCCTGAGCAACGCCGGGTGTGGCCCAAAAAAACAAAACAAAACAAAAAAAGACTGGGGGCGCTTCCTCCCTCCCTCCCCTCTCCTTTCTCCTCTCTTCTTCTCCTCTTCCCCTCCCTTCTCCTCTTCCCACCTCTCCCCTCTCCTCTTCCCCTCCCCCTCCCCCTCCCTTCTCCTCTTCCCTTCCCTTCCCTCCCCTCTCCTCCTCTTCTCCCCTAAAAAGAAGGAAAAAAAAAAGACAAAGAAAAAGACTGGGAGCGAGGGATAGTACAGGGAAGGTATTTGCCATGGCAGAGTCGAAACCCAGTTCAATCCCTGATATCATGTATTGTCCACAGTGGACAATAACAAAAACAAACTGAAAAGAAGTAAACAGTATAGAACATAACACAATGACAAATTAACCTTCTTCACCTTAAAGATGAAGATCAGCGGTTGGAGAGCTGATACAGCAGGAATGTATTTGCCTTGCACACAGCCATACAAGGATCAATCCCCAGCATCTCATGGTCCCTTGAGCCCTCCTGAGCACAGAACCAGGAGTAAGTCCTGAGCACCACTGGGTGTGGTCCCCAAAACAATACTTCAAAAACAAAATTGGGGGCCAGAGAGATAGTACAGCAAGTATATGGCTGTATACAGCAAGTATACAGCAAGTGAATAGCTTGTACACTTACTACCTGCATTCAAGGTATGGCATAACAATGGTGATCTGAGCACTACCAATAGTGATTACCAAATACAGAGCCAGGAAAAATCTCCCAATATGATAAAAATTAAATAAAATAAGATTGTAAAAGAGTAAAAAAAATTCTATTGGATTGAATATACCTTATTCTTATAAAATGGTAAAAAGTGCTCTTGTGTATGGGTCTGGAGTTGAAGTTGGGACTGAATGACTGAAGCTCTGTTTCCTATCAACTTTAAATAACTTTTAAATTGTAAAACAGATGAGGATAAGCTAGATTATGTGTATGTGCAATATATGTAGGTGAAGTATAGATATCTACTTACTTTGAAATACATCAAAAAAATTAGAGTGGGGCTGGGAGGTGGCGCTAGAGGTAAGGTGCCTGCCTTGCCTGCGCTAGCCTTGGACAGACCACGGTTCGATCCCCCAGTGACCCATATGGTCCCCCAAGCCAGGAGCAACTTCTGAGTGCATAGCCAGGAGTAACCCCTGAACGTTACCAGGTGTGGCCCAAAAAACCAAAAAAAAAAAAAATTAGCAAGGTTTACTCAGCAGTCCTTTTAACTGTCTTGTATGTCTAAAGATTTTCATGTAGAAAACTTGTATTCGTATAGAATGTTAAAAATAAAAAGAGGGGAAATATATTTTAATGATCTTATTAAGTTGACTAACAGAAATAAAATTTGTAAAGAAAAAATGTGGAAACAGAGACAGTAAGGTAGGTAGGGTCTTGCCTTACATACAGCTAACAGGTTGATCCCTGATCACCTCCAGGAATAATCTCTGAGCACAAACTCAGGAGTAAACCCTAAGCTCGCAAGTGTGACCCAAATATTTAAAAGAGAAAGAAAAAAGTTTCCGTATACTTTGAAGTAAATAACAGACTTGCAACTTCCAGCATTAATAAAATGGAAATAAAATTTAAACCACCGTTGGAATAGGGAGAAGATGCTAGAGAAGGAATTTTATGTTAGTGTTAATATCTGGAGTAACCTGAGACAAAATTCTGTTTTATTTTTGTTTGATTGCTTTTATTTGATTTTTCTTTTTAGTTATTGGACCACACAGGGTGATGCTCAGGGGTTCTTCCTGGCCTTGTCCTCAGAATCACCCCTAGCAGTGGAGGACCATATGGAATGCAGAGGATCAAAGCCAGAATGGCTGCATGCAAGGCAATGCACTAGCTACCGTACCATCACTCTAGCCCCTAATGTTTTTAAAGAAATTATAAAACCTCAGATGATTCAAAGGGCTGATGGAACCACAGCTTTGATACTCACCACTTAATGGTCCCAAGAAATGCTAGGATTGGCTCCTGAGCACCAATGAATGTGGACATAAGTGTCCGTCTCCGCATTTAACAAAACACAAATCTTAAATGCTTTTTTGTCAACCCACTCTACAACTTCCTAGTCAGCATCCAAGAATACATTTATTTCATTCATTCAGTACCTCCTCTGCACCAAATCTTGTACCATCTGCTGAAGAATAGTGGGGAAGCAAAACCACCTCCAAAATAACTAAGAAAGTCCTATGGTACAATATTTTATGAATAATGTATAGACTAACTTTATTTATCAAAAAAATGTAAAGGAGTGGCAAGGTAAAGACTTCTGCCTTACACATGGTTGACCTGGGTTTGAGCAGCAGCATCCCTGATGGTCCCCTGAATGTGCCAGGAGTAATTCCTGAGCATAGTGTCAGGAATAACCGCTGAGCACCACCAGGTGTGGTCCAAAAACAAGAAACAAAAACATTATTAGAGCTAAATAATATGTGCAATGAGTTCACCTTTTGTTTGAAGTTCATCAAAATAAAACTTATTTTAAAACCTCAATGTGGGCCTGGAGAGATAGCACAGCGGTGTTTGCCTTGCAAGCAGCTGATCCAGGACCAAAGGTGGTTGGTTCGAATCCTGGTGTCCCATATGGTCCCCCGTGCCTGCCAGGAGCTATTTCTGAGCAGACAGCCAGGAGTAACCCCTGAGCACTGCCGGGTGTGGCCCAAAAACAAAAACAAAAACAAACAAACAAAAAAAAAACCTCAATGTAAGGCTTTAATAATACTGCTCAAAAAAATCATCTCTCCATCATGAAAAAGATAATGGCATGAATACAAATATTCGGTAACATTTATAAAGTTTTAGCAGTTATTTTTCTTTATTAATCTAACAATTAGAACTTAGAAAAATTATTTCACATCTATTACCACTTGAGTGTCAGCTTGAGATAGAGGCATTATCTCAATCAATCTTCAAGTACTGTCATCAAAACTTTATAACGAGAAAACTGAGAATCTTAACAATTTGACTAAGATTAGTCAATGGCAATTCAAATGTAGGTCTGTAACTCCAAATCCCGTGTTCTTTAGAAAAGAATTAAAAGGGGGCCGGAGTGGTGGTGCAAGCAAGAGGGTGTTTTGCCTTGTACATGCTGACCTAGGACAGACTGCGGTTCGATCCCCCAGCGTCCCATAAGGTCCCCCAAGCCAAGAGCAATTTCTGAGCGCATAGAGAAGAGTAACCCCTGAGCTTCACTGGGTGTGGCCCAAAAACAAAAACAAAAAGAATTAAAAGGACAAAAAGTCATAAACAATCTACAAACAGAATAATCAGCCTCTAGTAGATGAAACAGTGGAAAGCACATTTTAATGAGGAAATATACTGTATGGATTTTCTAATATCTATTTCCTGAGTTAAGTACAAATAGTATAAAGAGGAGAATTGCACTTAAAAGTTTAAATATTCGGGCCGGAGAGATAGCATGGAGGTAAGGTGTTTGCCTTTCATGCAGGAGGTCATCGGTTGGAATCCCGGAGTCCCATATGGTCCCCCGTGCCTACCAGGAGCAATTTCTGAGCCTGGAGCCAGGAATAACCCCTGAGCACTGCCGGGTGTGACCCAAAAAACACACACACACACACACACACACAAAGTTTAAATATCCGGGCCCAGAGAGATAGCTCAGCAGCGTTTGCCTTGCAAGCAGCCGATCCAGGACCTACTTTGGTTCGAATCCCGGTGTCCCATATGGTCCCCCATGCCTGCCAGGAGCTATTTCTGAGCAAACAGCCAGGAGTAACCCCTGAGCACAGCTGGGTGTGACCCAAAAACCAAAAACCAAAAACCAAAAAAAAAAAAAAGTTTAAATATTCACAAAACTGAAGCTCACTACTAGGCTTCAGTAGTGAAGCTAATTCCTTATTAGGGTATTTATTATTATTATTATTATTATTATTATTATTATTATTATTATTATTATGGCAGCAAATTCCTTATCAGGTTCAAATATTTCCTATTATATATTACTAACTAAACAAGTACTATAAATGTCTTTAATTGACCAAACTTCTAAATTTTCTGAAAATTTTTAAAAGATTTCTGGAGGGATGGTGCCAAAGTGATAGCACAGTGGTAGGATGTTTGCCTTGCATGCAGATGACCCAGGACGGACCTGGGTTTGATTCCCAGCATCCCTTATGTCCCCTGAGCCTACTGGGAGCAATTTCTGAGTGCCACGGGAGTGACCCAAAAACAAAACAAAAAATTTAAAAAAGATTTCTGGAGGGGAATCTTATAAAAGAGCTCAGCTATATTAATGTAGTTTAGACAAGGTAAATACTAAGGATTAAAAAAGAAGGCAATATAATTAAAAACAGTTTCAAGACACCCTCTGATATAGGTCCAGTCTCTGTTCTTGCTTCTCTCGCTACAAATAGTACATAATCATCATTACTTCCCAACTAGGCAGTCTTTTGATTCCAAACAGGCAGCCTAACTGGCACACAGCAGAAACTCACTCATTGTGGAATTAAGAGGAGATATATCGTAAGTATTACACAAGGTTCCCAAATAACAAATTCCTCACTTACAGAGGAATACAAACATTTATACTTCAATTTTCAAATATTAATAAGTTGGTAGGTTCACTGGTCATTTAAATTCTCATTAAAAAAGGAGAATATGTTCTTGAACCATATAGATTAAAGGAAAAAGCACATATTAACTAGAAAACTGTAATTGTAGTATATACATTTTAAATATGCAAATAAAAATGTTTTAATTTTAATGTATAAGTAATAGAGGGCATTACTTTAAGAGAGGTGCAGATAAACATGCTAACGTTCTATAGCTTGGACGGCTTTAGAAAACTGGAAATTGTGATTGAAAATCACATGAATGGGGCCGGGCGGTGGCGCTAAAGGTAAGGTGCCTGCCTTGCCTGCGCTAGCCTTGGACGGACCGAGGTTCGATCCCCCGGTGTCCCATATGGTCCCCCAAGCCAGGAGCAACTTCTGAGCACATAGCCAGGAGTAACCCCTGAGCGTTACCGGGTGTGGCCCAAAAACCAAAAAAAAAAAAAAAAAAAAAGAAAATCACATGAACACTCCTGGAGGTCTCTAAAGATACTCATCAGGTTTGGCACTGTTATAGCACATGCAAAATTTTAAAAATTAAAAAAATATATAGACATACATATATATCTGCAGATACATACATAATTATTATATATTTGCTTTTCATTTACTCCAACATTTATTAAGTGACTATCAAGTGCCAAACACAGTATGAGTTGCTGTATAAAAGAATAAAAACATGTCCCCTTGGCCTTAAAGAATTCTCAATTAATATAGAATCTTAGAAAACAAACCAGAAACAAATCTGTTATTCACACATTTGTATAAATTAGCACCCGTTCTGAATGAATGCAACTTATTTTAATTTCACAAATTCTTTACCAATAGGTAGAAATCCATGTCGGTGGGGCTTCCTATAAAAATTACTTGGAAAGTGGCTCAGTTTAAGGGAAGGACAGAAATAGTTAAGTCTTTTCTCAAGAACTTATATTTAAAGCTTTAACCTGGACTGAAGGTATAATGAAAAGTTAATGGATCATTATGGAAATGTGGACAAACCACCAAAAGATAAAACTACAACACTGCATTTAGTGAAAATTAATGAAGTCCCTGAAATTTTATTTATAAAGTGGGTTTTATTAGTTTTAGATTATTTTCTGCAAGCCAATAGTCAGAATTTAATAAGATGATGTGTACAGATTATACTGATTTTCATTCTTATCCACTGCTTGCAGTCTATGTGCATTTAAACCAGAAACATAACATAACATTAACTATAAATTATTTCCTTAAAGATCCCTCAGGCATGCAGAAAAAAAAATCTTAAAATAAACTTAAAATAGTATATGCTTGATGATATGTAAACAAAGGTTTAATCTCACCACTAAAGGGGCAGCTACCATGACTTTGCAGTAACCCTGAAGACAACAATCAAACAGCTCCTGTTGTTCTCTAGTAAAATCTTCATAAACTCAGCGTAGATATATTATAATTTTATATTTGTAAGATCAACAGCTATATATCTCATGATAAATCATAATATAAGATTTTATTCACCATTACATTAAGCATTTTCTTCAGATGTATCATTTAGCAAGTATTGTCCTATTTTTTTTTTTGTTTTTTTGGGGGGGTTTTTTTTTGTGGTTTTTGGGTCACACCCGGCAGTGCTCAGGGGTTATTCCTGGCTCCAGGCTCAGAAATTGCTCCTGGCAGCAATGGGGGACCATATGGGACGCTGGGATTTGAACCGATGACCTCCTGCATGAAAGGCAAACGTCTTACCTCCATGCTATCTCTCCAGCCCCGTATTGTCCTATTAACTATAGATAAGCACATTAAAATAGATGCTTTATTCTCTGTGTACTCTTAAAAAAAAAAAAAAAACTGCAGCCCTTAATACAGATAGTTCTTGGCTTACCAAAAATGCATATTTCTGCCATTATTTTAAAACACCTGATTTGATTATTATTTGAATTTTTAAAAATCCCAAAGAAGGGCCCGGACAGATAGCATAGCGGCGTTTGCCTTGCAAGCAGCCGATCCAGGACCAAAGGTGGTTGGTTCGAATCCTGGTGTCCCTGTGCCTGCCAAGAGCTATTTCTGAGCAGACAGCCAGGAGGAACCCCTGAGCACCGCTGGGTGTGGCCCAAAAACCAAAAAAAAAAAAAAAAAATCCCAAAGAAAAGATATCAGCTTCAAAAATAGCTTTTCTGCTACTCTGTATCTTTATTTTAAAAAATTTTAGAGAGAAAATTAAAAGAGAAAAAAGAAAATTAGAATATACACAGTGATAACAGCAACTTCTGGAAATCGGGCAACATTCAATTCAATAAATTATAAAGCAATAAAAATTAGCATCAAAGCATTCAAAACAGGATTAGAAGAATTCAATTACCAGTTATATAAATAACAGTACACACTTTCTTTACAACAAGTAGATGATCCCGTCAGTATTTCAAAAATGAAATAAAACCATCTTTCACTCACCAATGCTGGATTTTCTCTTGGCAGTTAGTGACCACCTGTCATGAAAACAGATAACTGCTTATGAAAAACAGGGCTATACACAAAGCTACATAATCAGTTTATCAGAAAACTAGAACTGCAGCTTTACAGATTTAATAACAACACAGTATACATTTTTATTTGTCAAATGCACAGAGATGTGAATGTTCGTTTTTAAGCAGCATACTTTATCATAACCCTCTAATGCAGGCTGATAACTGCAGAACAAATTACAGCTTTCCGATTTACACTTTAGTACAAAACCAGCTTCATAACTATTAGGTGACATATGATATAAGATAACTAGTATTTTGTACAATCTACAGTCTTGTTTTCAATGTTACATATTTTGAAGAATACGCAAATGTTATAAATTACCAAAAAAATGTAACATTCACATTTCATCAGTTCTAAAAAAAAGACAGCAGTGGAAATGTTCTGTCAGTATATCTCCAAGTGTTTTCACCTGTAATTTTTATTCTGATGCAATAAAATTAAAATGAGTTCAGTTATTTTTTTTTCCTCCATTTCAAGAAGAAACACTTGGGATAAAGAGATACTCTGAACAGCCCATTTGTTCCCACAGTAAATTAGGATTAAATTTTTTAAGCACTTCAAAAGCCAAGTTTAAACCCGTGCTTATAATAAGAGACAATGAAATTAAGCACAAAATTATCTGTTTTCCTAGAGATATTTCAGTAAATCACAAAATGCTCAGGACACAAGAACACTTTCCATTAAGGGATGGAGAGCACTTGGATAGGAATTCAAAAAATAAGTTCTCAAAAATTACTGGTCATGTTTTGAAATTGAAATTTAAAAAATTTTGAACAATAGTATCAAATAATGTAACACCATCTTAGTGGAAGTGATAGCAGTCAAAATACTTAAAACCAAAGCTATGTGGAAAAGACAGTTTTATCTGTCTGAACTACTCTAGTTCACTGCTTAAATATCAATATTGTCTTTCAGATAGCTCAATATTCACAAGAATCACAAAGGATACTTTTGTTTTGGCCTGTCACTAAATTCCTGTATAACATTTAATTCCTGAAATAAATGTCCTCTTTTGGTACAATTTAAATACTAAGGCAGCAATCCTGTAACAAAAAACATGCTGTAATCAGAGACCAAACCATACTACATATTAGCTCAGCATAGAAAGTCCAGTTTAAAATGAGGATCTTTCAGTATCAATCACATAGCAACACTTAATAACAGTGGTAATACATAACAGAGCACTGACATTACATCTGGAAAAGCCGGGCTAAAACTACATGAATCCATTTCACGTTCTGGTTTGGCAGTAATTAAGAAACAAACAGAAATAGATATAAAATTAAAAGAGAAAAAAATATCTTGATGAAATTCCTTTTATAAAGTTCCTATTTAACAACACCAGTAAAATAGGAGACCCAAAACAGTAAGGATGCTTTCCAATCCCAATGTATGTGTTTCCAAGCATGAAGTGAGCCAAAGGCACAAAAAGCAAAGCCCTGCAAACCATAAGAGCAGAATGTTCATTAACCTCTACATGATAATCCTTTCGTAGCTGCATATTAACTAGTTACATATTCATAATCATTTACATTATTTAAAGGACCTTCTACAAAATTTTCTATGAAATATCCATTAGTGACAGTGTTAAAGGTTATAGAAGATAGTCTACTTAATGTTTCCAAAAAGCCTTTTTTTTTAATTATGTAAATTTGGCACATACGCTTTTTATGTTTAAAAAACAAATCCTGGATAAAATGGCATGCTTTCTCACCATCGGCCCCTGCAATCTACTTACTACACTTTGTTCTACTATACTTACCCCCCCACACCCGTGCCTCATTTCTTCCTACAAATCTCCCCAAATACAGATATTCGAGACAAAAACAAAAAACAAAAAAGTCATTTTGATAATTTCAGATGTTTCAACTATCAAAATATTGTCATTTTCAAGATTTTAGTTATACTCAGAAGAGAGGTTCAATTAAATACTATTCAAATGGAGGATAAATATTTCAAGAACCAAAAGTAAAAGAGGCAGATATGAAAATACACAGAATAACCTTCTGATTTGTGATATGCCTACAGATCCAAATACTAAGTAGGCCAGGGATGTACATGTATAGCAGTCGTAGAGCTGTGGGTTTTGCAAGTGTGAAGCCCTGGATTTGATCCCTACATAGGATAAAGGGCGATGGGGATGGGAGTAAATACTGACATAGTATTCACAGCTATCTGTGGGTTGAAGAGTAACTTTTTCAAGACTATGTTGTCGGGGCCGGGTAGGTGGCGCTGGAGGTAAGGTGTCTGCCTTGCAAGCGCTAGCCAAGGAAAGACCGCGGTTCGATCCCCCGGCGTCCCATATGGTCCCCCCAAGCCAGGGGCGATTTCTGAGCACATAGCCAGGAGTAACCCCTGAGCGTCAAACGGGTGTGGCCCAAAAACCAAAAAAAAAAAAAAAAAGACTATGTTGTCAACTAAATACAGAGTGGCATTACCAAAGTATTACTTCAGAACTAGAGACTGCTCAAAGGGCAGAGCACATGCTTCATATGCAGGAGGCCCGGGTTTGATGCCAGTGTCCAATGAATGTCACATGATTCCCTAAGCACTGCCAAGAGTGAGCACAGAGCCTGGAATCGCTTCCTAGTAATTTAACTGGTAAATTACTCAATTTAATGTAATAGCTATTTCACCTGTTCAGGTGTTCTGGGACCACATTCGGTAATCCCAGAGTCAAGAGCTATAGAGATTACACATATAGACTTGAGTGGAGGACCTTAAGAGTGTGGAGTGTACCATAAAGTAAAAGGAAAAAGTTGAATATAGAGGGCAGAAAGGTGTGGGTGACTCCCAGATAGAATGTACCACAAACTAAAGAGAAGTTTGAGCTAGGATGTAGATGTCTGGAAAATAATTCTTAAGATTTTGAGTAGGGGGCCCGGAGAGATAGCACAGCGGCGTTTGCCTTGCAAACGGCCGATCCAGGACCAAAGGTGATTGGTTCGAATCCTGGTGTCCCATATGGTCCCCCGTGCCTGCCAGGAGCTATTTCTGAGCAGACAGCCAGGAGTAACCCCTGAGCAATGCCGGGTGTGACCCAAAAACCAAAAAAAAAAAAAAAAAAAAAAAGATTTTGAGTAGGAGAAATTCAAGGTCAGAAATTTTTGTTTGGGCATGTGATTTTTATTCTTTTGTGCACTTAATATGTTTAATTTCTTTATAGAATAGCTTCTCTTGGGCGGGGTGGTTAACATCCAGTGGTACTTGGGGTTTACTAATGAGTGTACTTAGGAATTCCTCCTAGCAGTATTTAGGGGACCATATGTGTTTCTAGGGCTCAAACCAGGGCCAATCACATAAAAAGCAAGCACCCCTGCTGTTCTGTTGCTTCAGTCTTAGGTCAGCAACTGGTTGTTAGCTTGTGCAAAGATCATCATTGTAGTCATCTTTCAGATCCAGAATTTGTAATCACCCCAGTTTCTTTAGATATAATTAGGGTGAATTTAGATTGACCCTACTCAGAATCATTAAATACTACCTTTCCTTCATTGTGGATACAGGTGGAGAAATGGAATTCTTTGTCCTAGATTGGAAGAGGGCAGGAGTTTTAGCAGTAAGATATAGGAACGAAAAGAAAATTATTTGTATCTCTAATAAAGAGTGCTATAATTTAGGCAATGCAAAAGCACAGATCAAGGCCAGGAATGTAGCTCAGTATTTGAGCCACAAGCCTGGCATATGTGATTCCCTGGATTTAATCCCTGGCATCAATGAACACAATTGCAACTGAAAAATTCAACAAGCACTGGGTGCAGAGTTCTAAGTTTGTGCATATTCCTTCGTGGACAGAACTCATTGAAAATGACTTGAGTTAGAATTTATTCCACTTATTTTGAATATTCATATTTTTCATGACAAATGTTACTGTATTTGATGCAGGATTATATTCTCCTGGGGGTTTTCTGTAACATGATATATGTACTATATTGCTTCACTAAATTATGTATGAGAAGTTCCAAATTAAGAAACAGTTGTTGGGGCCGGGCGGTGGCGCAAGAGGTAAGGTGCCTGCCTTGCCTGCGCTGGCCTTGGACGGACCGCGGTTCGATCCCCCGGCGTCCCATATGGTCCCCCAAGCCAGGAGCAACTTCTGAGCACATAGCCAGGAGTAACCCCTGAGCGTTACCGGGTGTGGCCCAAAAACCGAAAAAAAAAAAAAAAAAAGAAACAGTTGTTAAGAAGGTGTTTGGCCGAAGTAATTGTAGCCCTGTGCTTCCTGCTGGCCCCTTTCCTTTTATTGCTGCAATGGAGCACACTTAATTGAGGAGTTTTTTTCTCTTTTGGTCACACAGTGCTCAGGGATTATCTCTAGCTCTACATTTAGAGATCATCCTAGTAGAATTTGGGTAACTATATGTGGTGCTGGGGATCATTCTGCCCACTGTTTTCAGGCCTTTTGATTAAGTTTCTTTTTTTTTTTTTTTTTTTGGTTTTTGGGCCACACCCGGCGGTGCTCAGGGGTTACTCCTGGCTGTCTGCTCAGAAATAGCTCCTGGCAGGCACGGAGGACCATATGGGACACCGGGATTCGAACCAACCACCGTTGGTCCTGGATCAGCTGCTTGCAAGGCAAACGCCGCTGTGCTATCTCTCCAGGCCCTGATCTGTACGTCTTTATTTTTAATTTTTTTGGATTTTTTTGGGGGGCACACTCGGTGATGCTCAGGGGTTACTCCAGGCTATGCGCTCAGAAATCACTCCTGGCTTGGGGACCATATGGGATGCCGGGGATCAAACTGTGGTCCGTCCTGAGTCAGTTGCGTGCAAAGCAAATGCCCTACCACTGCACCATCGCCCCAGCCCCTATTTTTAATATTATTTAATTAAAAATTTGCTAGATATTAAGGCACCATAATTTACATAGTTATTTGCTAAACTTCATATCCTGTGTTCTTGGGTTGGAAGAATCATTGTCAAAATAAACACCTATCTGGGGCCAGCGAGGTGGCGCTAGAGGTAAGGTGTCTGCCATGCAAGCACTAGCCAAGGAAAGATCGTGACCACGTTTCGATCCCCCTGCGTCCCCTATGGTCCCCCCAAGCCAGGGGCAATTTCTGAGCGCTTAGCCAGGAGTAACCCCTGAGCATCAAACGGGTGTGGCCTGAAAAACCAAAATAAATAAATAAATAAACAAACACACACCTATCTAAATTACTATCAATCATCTGTACTTCTTTAAACAGTCTTGCTGCATACTTTCTGTAGTGTGCAACAGTAAGTTATATCAGGTCTGCTTTCCTGCACAAGAAAGCCAAGAAGATGCCATCAAACACAATCTCTAGGCCCAAACCCTGTAAAGGGCCCCACCCATTAAGGTGGGTGCTGATCTCTGCCGTGTGATTGGGCACAAGAGAGCCATTATAAAGGACTGCTGCCTTGTTCCCTGTCTGCTTTCCTGCACAAGACAGCCAAGAAGATGCCATAGAACACAATCTCCAGCGCCCAAACCTGGTAAGGGCCCCACCCAATAAGGTGGAGTCAGAGGAGCTGGGTTGCTCCACTTCGCTCCACAGTTGCATGTATCTTCTAACTCACAAACCCCCACACAGCACATAAAAACCACTATACAAGTGTTGCAATGGGGAAACAATACAGGACAACACCATGCATAGAGAATGAAAATGATATGAAAAGTAGCAACTACCTAGTTAGCCTCTCAGATAAGGAGTTTAGAGTATTAATATGGAGGATGCTCAAAGAACTCAAAGCAAGCATAGATCGATCTGAACAGACCATAATGACAGAACTTACAACTGAAATAAGAGGTCTGAAAACTCACTAGATGAAATGAACATCTCAATGAAAAGCCTCTCCAAAGGAGTAATGGCAGCTGAGGACGGGGGTCAGTGAATCAGAGGATGAGATGCAGAACAACTCCATATAGCAGAAGAGATCGGAAAAGAACCTTAAAGCAAATGATCAGACAATGAATAAACTACTCAAAAAATGTGAACAGATGAAAATAGACTTCTTTGATAAACTCAACAGAAACAACATAGGAATCATTGGAGTCTCAGAGACCCAGAAAGAGAATATTGAGAAGAGCTGGAGGAAGAGTGAGACGAGGAAGAAGTCTGAAGAAGGGGAAAAAGAATAAAAAGAAAAAATGAAGAGGAAGTAAAAGAGGAAGAGGAAAAATAAATGGAGAAAGAAGAGTAGGAAGAGAAGGAAAAAGAAGAGGAAGAGAAAAGAAAGAAGGAAAAGAAAGAAAAAGAAGAGGAAGAAGAAAATGAAGAGGGGAAAGAAGTAGAGGACGAGGAAGAGAAAAGAGGAAGAAAAAGAAAAAGAAGAGAAAGAAGAGGAAGAAATAAAAGAAGAGAAAAAAGAGGAAAATGGACTGAAGATTTATTTTTAATTTCTTTTCTTATAATAGTGTCCTTGTGGGCCCGGAGAGATAGCACAGTGGCATTTGCCTTGCAAGCAGCCTATCCAGGACCAAAGGTGGTTGGTTCGAATCCCAGTGTCCCATATGGTCCCCCGTGCCAGCCAGGAGCTATTTCTGAGCAGACAGCCAGGAGTAACCCCTGAGCACCGCCCGGTGTGGCCCAAAAAAACAAAAAAAATAAATAAATAAATAAATAGTGTCCTTGTTTAAGCACTGTGATTATAAACATGTTTGTAGTTGGGTTTCAGTTAAAAAACTTTTTTTAAATTAAATTAAATTAAAATGAATTTGTTTGTTTTAGTAGGCAGAGGGAGGTCAACACTGGTGGTGGAAATTGCAAAAAAAAAAAAAAAGAAGTTAAATCAACACAGTCACTTGTTAGAACACTTATTAAAAATCATTTCAGATGAAATCAATCAAATCAAAATGCTTTCTGGAAGTACTTTCAGCAGGAAGTGAATTACATTGATGAGCATAGTGTGCATGGTTTATACTTTATTCAACTTTCAATTAGTATAACTATTTTCCTGGACATCTATAATCCAGAAATGGAACCTTCAAAACGTTACTTACTGCCTTTTGGGGTCAATAGTTAAGTATTGCACGTAGGGCATTTTGCACATGACTGACCTAGATATACGCCCAGGATCCCATAAGGTCTCCGATGCACCAGCAAGAGTAACTGGGTATGGCCCCCAAAAAACAGAAATGAATAAATATCATTGTCTTTATTTTTAGAAATATCACAATGCATTTGTCACTGATCTCAAATATTTCCATCATGATGGAAGTATTTCTATTAGAATAGTTGGGATTATGAATGATAAATAAGTAAAAGAAAAAAGAGGCCTAATGTGTATGAAAAACTAATAAAGGTAAAAATTAATAAAGAATGTAATAAACAAGCACATATATACTTAATTTATGTTTGAATATGAGAAATGCATTAGAGGTCTGATTAGGTGAACTAGGCTAAAAAGATAAAGGGGAATCAATCTGATTTAATTTTTTTTTTTTTTTTTTTTTTTTGGTTTTTGGGCCACACCCTGTGCCGCTCAGGGGTTACTCCTGGCTATGCGCTCAGAAGTTGCTCCTGGCTTCTTGGGGGACCATATGGGACACTGGGGAATCGAACCGCGGTCTGTCCTAGGCTAGCGCAGGCAAGGCAGGCACCTTACCTCCAGCGCCACCGCCCGGCCCCCTGATTTAATTTTTTTTTTTTTTTTTTTTTTTTTTTTTTTTGGTTTTTGGGCCACACCCAGTAACGCTCAGGGGTTACTCCTGGCTATGTGCTCAGAAGTTGCTCCTGGCTTGGGGGACCATATGGGACACCGGGGGATCGAACCGCGGTCCGTCCAAGGTTAGCGCAGGCAAGGCAGGCACCTTACCTTTAGCGCCACCACCCGGCCCCCTGATTTAATTTTTTAATTAAGGGACTTAAAATAACTTCCGGTTGCAGTTTATTTATTTATTTATTTATTTATTTATTTATTTATTTATTTATTGGTTTTTGGGCCACACCCAGTGACACTCAGGAATTACTCCTGGCTTGGGGGACCATATGAGACACTGGGGGATCGAACCAAGGTCTGTCCTAGGCTGGCACACGCAGGCAGACGCCTTAAGGCTTGTGCCACCGCTCCAACCCCAAGTTTATTTTTAACTTTTCAATCAATATATTAAAAAAATTAACTTGTTTGCAGTTTTTATACAGGCACCCCTTATTAGTACTTTTTTTTTTTTACAGTTTTTTTTTAAATATTAGGAAACTAGGCAATTCTTCCCTTTATGTACAAGGTAATTTAAATAGTCCGTACTATGTTATTTTTGGTTGGGGGCCACACTCAACTGTGGTCAGGGCTTTCTCCTGGCTATGGGTTCAGGAATCATTCCTAGAATTGCTCAGGGAACCATATGGGGTGTTAAGGATCAAAGCCAAAACAGCTGTGCGAAAAGCAGATGCCCTACCCACTCTACTATCACTCTGACCTCACTATTATATCTTTGTTAGAGGGTTGTTGGTTTTTTTGGTTTTTTTTTTTTTTTTTTTTGAGTTGGAGTGTCCCTGGGTAAGGAGGTAAGCAGTTTGCCTTGTACATGGCAGACTCAGGTTTGATTCCTGGCATCCCATATGGTACCCTGAGGATTGATCTCTAAGCACAGAGTCAGGAGTAAGCTTAAGCACAGTTGGATGTGGCCCTCAAACTAACAAACAACAACAAAAATCACAGGTGAGTCTATAAAAATAGGAGCATCTGGTAAGACACCAAAAAAAAAAAAAAGTAATGTGTACATCATTTTTAAAGTAATTATTTAGGTCCTGTAATTTACAGTGCTATAAATAGTTTCAGACATGTAATAAACTATTTTTAAATTCTTATAACATTACCTAAAAATAAATAAACAAACATATTTAGGTGAGAGGGAACCCTTGAGCCCTGTTAGAAGAAAGACACTGATAGAGGAATTGATGCTGAAACAAACGTAGAAAATCTAAAACCAGGGGTCGGAGAGATAGCATGGAGATAAGGCATTTGCCTTTCATGCAGTCTCTCGGTGGTTCCAATCCCAGTATCCCATACGGTCCGCTGAGTCTGCCAGGAACAATTTCTGAGCATAGAGCCAGGAGTAACCCCTGAGTGCTACAGAGTGTGACTCCAAAAAACAAACAAAAATAATAATAATAATAATAATAATAATAATAATAAAAATTGTATGGAAAAAGAAATTCCACCACTGCCTAAGCAAGAATTGCCTAGAATAAGCAATTTTACTTAGAATTTTTACTAAGAATAAGTAAAAAGGCCCAGAGTGATAGCACAGCAGTAAGGCTTTTGCCTTGCACGAGGCCAGACCCTGATTCAAATCCTGGCGTCTCAAATAGTCAGTCCTGAGCCTGCCAGGAGCGACTTCTGAGCTCAGAGCCAGGAGTAACCAGAGGGCTGCCAGGTGTAAACCAAAAACAAACAAAAAAAAAAAAGAGTAAGTTTAAAAGAAGAAAGATGTGGGGCCGGGCGGTGGCGCTAAAGGTAAGGTGCCTGCCTTGCCTGCGCTAGCCTTGGATGGACCACGGTTCGATCCCCCGGTGTCCCATATGGTCCCCCAAGCCAGGAGCGACTTCTGAGCGCATAGCCAGGAGTAACCCCTGAGCATCACCGGGTGTGGCCCAAAAAAAAAAAAAAAAAAAAGAAAAGAAGAAAGATGTATTCTCTGACTTTAAACTATATCCTCAAATTATCACAATCAAAAATATATATGCTGGAATAAAAGCAAACTTTATTCAGATCAATGGAATAAAACTGAAAATCCAAACCTTTGGACTTACAACAAAAAGGCTAAGTGCTTTAACTGAGTAACTGATTGCAAAAAAAGCTTCATCAACGAATGACGCTAAAAAAATGTTGGATTCGTACCAAAAATAAATAAATAAAACCAAATCCCTATTTCTCATCATGTACAAAGGGTAATTCAAAACAAATTAAAGATGTCAATTCCACCTAAATCTATTGAATTTAATAAGGAAGTCATAGGCAGAATTCTATAATATTGATCTCAAGTAGTAAGAAAAAAACAAAAAAAAAAACAAATAGACTATGTTAAACTAAAATTTTCTGCACTGCAAACAAAATGACAAATATCATACTAAAGGGAGAAAATATTCACATGTCATTTATCTAAAGATGTATAATTAAATCCAAGATACTGAAAACACAAAGCTTAACAAGAAATAATCCCATCCAAAAATGGGGAAAGAGCTGAACAGATAGTACAAGCAGTATTGACTTGCACTTAGCCAATCTAAGTTTGATCCCTGAAAGGCCATACGGTCCCCAAGTACCACTATGAGTGATCCCTGAGCACAGAAGTAGGAGTCCTGAGCTAAGTCCTGAGCACAGCTTAGTGTGGTGTGGCTCAAAAACAAACAAAAATGGTAGGGAGGACCAACAGACACTTCCTCAAAGACATACAGATGGCCAACAGGAAGATGAAAAATGTTCAGTATCTCTTATCATGAAAATACAAATCATGGGCCCGGAGAGATAGCACAGTGGCGTTTGCCTTGCAAGCAGCCGATCCAGGACCTAAGGTGGTTGGTTCAAATCCCGGTGTCCCATATGGTCCCCCGTGCCTGCTATTTCTGAGCAGACAGCCAGGAGTAACCCCTGAGCACCACTGGGTGTGGCCCAAAAACAAAACAAACAAAAAAAAAAGATGAGAAAATATCAGCACTGGTAGGGATGCAGTGAATAAAGAACCCACATTCACTGTTGGTAAAACTATTATCTAATTCAACTTCCATGAAAAACGGTACAGACATTTCAAAAAACTGAAAAAGACTGTCAAATAAGCCAACAATTCTACTTCTTGCCATTTACCACAGAAACATTAATCATAAGAAAGTACATTTACTCACCACAGCACTATTTACAAAAGCTGATCCATAAGCACAGCAGATAGGAAACTAAAGAAACGATCGTTCATAAACACAATATATGTATAAATACAAGGTCAGATATACGACCACTTCAACATAGATGGAAATGGAGGTGCTAAGTGAAGTGAATTAGAACGATAAATTAGACAAATAACAGATGACCTCACTCATCTGTGAAGTATAAAAAGAAGCAATGCGAGAGAACAGACAATGCCCAACAAAAATAATCCCTGAGATAATGCCAAAAGGATTGAGAGTTAAAACTGTCCAGTGAGAGAAATAAGAAAAGGCATCCAGACAATGATGAATTCCTGGTACTCCAGTGGTAGGTGTGGCACAGTAGCATGGGGAGCATAAAATAGCATTAATACTATTAAAGAATAATAAAACCTGGGCCCGGAGAGATAGCACAGCGGTGTTTGCCTTGCAAGCAGCCGATCCAGGACCTAAGGTGGTTGGTTCGAATCCTGGTGTCCCATATGGTCCCCCGTGCCTGCCAGGAGCTATTTCTGAGCAGACAGCCAGGAGTAACCCCTGAGCACCGCCGGGTGTGGCCCAAAAACCAAAAAAAAGAATAATAAAACCTGAAAAAAAAGAAGAAAAAAGAAAAAAATTTAAAAAACCCTCAAAAATTAGTAAAAATAAAATGAAAGGATCCTACTATTTCAGGAGTTAAAACATGTAGAAAAAATGAGGCTGAGTGGTTGAGACTGTATTATCACTTACAAGCAGCAATTTTGCCACATAGAAACTGGAAATAGGAGATTCAAAATCATATCTCTTTTCCTCCACCATCTCATTTATCTTCAGCTAGAAATTTTTGGCTTTGTGGAGTATCTTATCAAAGATAGTAAGTAACAAGTTACAATAAGACAAACACCCACTCTATGAACTACGGGGAATCTTAATTACAAAGGATCAGAACAAAATAAACAGTAGAGGTAAAGACTGGTATGTTAGGAAAAAGAGCTGAAAAGCAGCTCCCTGAAAGAACTGAAGACTAATGTCAAGACAAGGAGTGGGAGGGTAGGAACTCATATATGACTGCTGAAGAGGGGAACCTATAAAGGGACCAACTGGATGGCCTATCAATAGTGAAGATGCTGAGAAATGGGGCAGCACCAATGGCAAGAATGACTCATAAGAGGCCAGAGCGGTAGTGCAGTGGTAGGGCATTTTGCCTTGCATGTGGCTCACCCAGGAGGGACCTCAGTTCAATCCCCAGAGTCCCAGATGGTCTCCCAAGCCAGGAGCAATTCCTGAGCACATAGCCAGGAGTAACTCGAGCATCAACGGATATGGCCCAAACACGCCCCCCTCCAAAATAAATGTCACCTGGCAAAAAAAAAAAAAGAATGACTCATAAACACAGAAGAGTTTTAAATTTTGTCCCACTATATTTTTTTTTACTTTGACAAAAACAAAAAACAAAAAACTTAGGCCAGAGCAGTGGCGCAAGTGATAGGGCGTCCGCCTTGCCTGCACTAGCCTAGGATGGTACGATTCCCCAGCATCCCATATGATCCCTCAAGCCAGGAGGGATTTCTGAGCGCATAGCCAGGAGTAACCCCTAAGTGTCACCAGATGTGGCCAAAGAAATCAAAACAACAAAAAAAAAAAACCAAAACAACAAAAAAAAAAAACAAAACAACAACAGAAAAAAACTTTACTACAGATTTACAGAGACAGGAGTCAAAGACCTAAATCTGTCTCCTCCATCTTGGATTTATATAATGAGTGTTTTTATAAGGTTAGGAGATATGATTATAGATATCCATTTCTAAGCAATTTTATTTTAGGCGGGCATTAACTATATTTACTTGTGCAGTTATCACCTCCATTTCCAGAATCCTTTCATGTCACTAATCTGAAACTAATCAAACCCCCCACCCATCACTCTTCTCACGTCACTACCCCCAGGCCCTTTCTCTATGAATTTGACTACTACAGATATCTCATAAATTACCTGGAGCCAGACAGCATTTGTTCCTTTGTGACTGACTTATTTCACTTAGCCTGTTCTCAAATCAGATCATCTTGTTGACCTAGTAGATTATCTAGTACTTTTTTGGCTGCTATTTATAAAGCAGCTATGGGCATAGGTATGCAGAAATTTGTTTAAGACTTTGTTTTTTATATTATTTTCAAATATACCCAGGATATTGATTGCTGGAACATGAGGGTGCTAGTCTTTCTTTTAAATTGAAATTACTTTATTTAAAATAAGACTGTATCAACAGACGAATGGCTAAAGATAACTGTGGGTACACAATGGAATATTATGCAGCAGTCAGGAAAGATGAAGTCAAGAAATTTTCCTATACATGGATGGACATGGAAACTATTATGCTGAGTGAAATAAGTCACAGGGAAAGAGAAAGACACAGAATAGTCTCACTTACTGTGGGCTCCCTTGCCCCTGCAGGGAAACCACAAAGGTGGGTTAATTTCTTGAAGGGAATGTGGGTTTAAAACATACGAAGAACACACACAAAGAAAATGGGAAAACTAGTGAGAACCAGCTAGCTTTCGTTTACTGTAAAGAAGGCAGATCATTATATAATCATTCATGGTGGGGAGGCAAACAAAGAACAGTAAAAAGAAGTATAGAGCAAAACACTTTGAGCAACTTCTCAAGGCTTATGATTACACAGATAACAGCGTCAGTTTTTTCCCTAAAATTCCTCAAGTCGTCTAGCTACAGAGTTAACAATGATTCCCTAACATAACTCCCCCTAGAACCTGGCTACATAGATAACAAATATTGCTTCTCACAACCCATGAATGTGTCTAGAATATATTCTGTCTAACATATGATTTTCTCCCAAGGTTACTGGCCTCAGTGTTCCCTTTGGCTTGTCACAATGCCACACATAACCATTTAGATTGACCGTTGTAAAGGCAGGCTGCATCCTTGTTCAGGCCTCTTGAGAGATTGCTAGAGACTAGTTAGGCCTCAGGCATCTGCTAGAGACTTACTAGGCTTCAGATCCCCCACATTTATCTAAGAAAAATAAAAGACATTATTGTACATAATGCCCAGAGATGAGGATCAGAAGACCGCTCCACGATATGAAGCTCTCCCTCAGGAGGGATGAGTGCAGTTAGAACACTAACAAATACCATGACAATGTGAATGAGTGAGAGAAGTAGAATGCCTGTCCTGAATACAGGCAGGGGGTATGGGTGGAGAAATATGGGGTGCATTGGCGGTGGGAATGTTGCACTGGTGAAAGGGGGGGGTGTTCTTTTTGTGACTAAAATCCAACTACAGTCATGTTTGTAATCACGGTGTTTAAATAAAGGTTAAAAAAAATTTGACTGAACTTCGCTGGATCTCAGATGCCAGCACCCTTCTGCCTCTCTACTCTGCTGTCCTGCATTTTGGCCTGATTTCATCCTGGGTGCGGCCCATCTGCCAGCCTGCCTTTCTGTGAGCCTTCCGTGGAGGTGAGTCGACACGCCCAAAAAGGGAGAAGCCAGAGGAGCACGGTTGCTCCGCTCCCCTTCGCGACGGTGCACAGCATTTAGCCGATGAATACAATCACAACACGTAGAAAAACACGCCGTACTAGTGTGACAATGGGGAAACAACACGGGCCAGTGCCAGACATAGAGAATGAAGATGGCAACTCTGATGACTTGAACATGACCAAACCACCTAGTCAGTCTCTCAGATAAGGAGTTTAGAGTTGCAATATGGAACATGTTCAAAAGAACTCAAACAAAGTATAGAAAAGAAAACTAAAAAGAATCAGGAGAATATGAAGATAGAAATGAGAAAACTCCAAACAGAAATTTCAGATCAAATAACAGGTCTGAGAAACTCAGTAGATGAATTGAAGAAAAACATGTTTGAGATTTCCCACAGGTTAACAGCAGCTGAGGATAGAATCAGTACACTGGAAGATGAGATACATAACAATTACATACAGCAGAAGAAATTGGAAAAAAGCCTCAAAGCAAATGATCAAACAATGGAAAATTACTCAAAGAATGGGAACAGATGAAAATAGAAGTCTATGATAAGCTCAAACAGAAACAACTTAAGATCATTGGAGTCCCAGAGACTCAGGAAGAAAATCTCCAGGAAGAATCAACAGTCAAGAACAACATTAAAGAGAAACTACCAGAGATAATTAATACATGTGATCAAATCCTGCATGCCCGAAGAGTGCCAACTAAAAGAGACCCCAGAAAAAACACCCCAAGACACATCCTAGTCACTATGACGAATCCCATAGATAGAGACAGAATTCTGAAAGCAGCAAGATCGAAAAGAGAAATTACATTCAAGGGAACATCCTAGAGATTTACTGCAGACCTGTCACCAGAAACACTCAAGGCCAGAAGGCAGTGGTGGGACATAGTGACAAAACTCAATGAAATAAATGCTTCGCCTAGAATACTGCACCCAGCAAAACACACTTTCAGGTTTGAAGGAACAATACATAGTTACACAGACAAACAACAGCTCAAAAACTTCACAGACTCAAAACCATTCTTAAAAGAAAAACTGAACGGCATACTTTAAGACAAGGCTTACCAACAGACACACCAAACTTTAATATAAAGATGGCACTAACTCCCAGGACAATTCTTTCTCTCAATGTCAATGGACTAAATGCACCAGTTAAGAGACACAGAGTGGGGGCCGGAGAGATAGCATGGAGGTAAGGCGTTTGCCTCTCATGCAGGAGGTCATCGGTTCGAATCCCGGCGTCCCATATATGGTCCTCCCGTGCCTGCCAGGAGCAATTTCTGAGCCTGGAGCCAGGAATAACCCCTGAGCACTGCCGGGTGTGACCCAAAAACCACACACACACAAAAAAAAAAAAAAAAAAAAAAAAGAGACACAGAGTGGCTAAATGGATCAAAAAACTCAATCCAACCTTCTGCTGACTACAAGAAACGCACCTGAATAGTCAGAACAAACATAGACTCAAAATAAAAGGCTGGAGGAAAATCATCCAAGCAAACAACACCCAAAAAAAAAGCAGGAGTGGCCATATTAATATCAGATGATGCAAACTTTATACTTAGGAAAGTTGTAAGGGACAAAGATGGACATTTTGTATTAATCAAGGGATATGTACAGTAGGAAGAAATCACCCTCCTAAACATATATGCACCGAATGAGGGGCCAGCAAAATATTTAATACAACTGTTGACAAATCTGAAAAATAATATCAATAACAACACAATAATTGTGGGAGACCTCAACACGGCATTGTCAACACTAGACAGGTCAACCAGACTGAAACCCAACAAGAATATACTAGACCTGAGGAGAGAAATGGAAGAAAGAGGCCTAGTAGATATATACAGGACACTCCACCCCCAGAAGCCTGGATACACATTTTTCTCTAATGTACATGGGACATTCTCTAGGATAGACTACATGTTAGCACACAAAACATACCTCCATAATATCAAGAGGATAGAAATTTTGCAGGCTGCCTTTGCTGACCACAAAGCCCTGAAATTATATATAAACTACAAAGGGACACAGAAGAAAAATTTTAACACCTGGAAGTTAAATAGCCTCATACTGAATAATCAGTGGGTCCGAGATGAAATCAAAGAGGAAATCAAAACCTTCCTGAAAACAAATGACAATGAAGACACAAATTATCAGAACCTATGGGACACAGCAAAAGCAGTACTGAGAGGAAAATTTATAGCTTTGCAAGCACACATCAGGAAAGAAGAAGGGGCATACCTTAATAGCTTAATGACGCAGCTCATAGAATTAGAAAGTGCTCAACAAAAGGATCCAAAAATAGGGAGGCAGAAGGAAATAACAAAGCTGAGAGCAGAAATCAATGAAGTGGAAACCAGAAAAACCATCCAAAAGATCAACGAAAGCAGAAGTTGGTTCTTTGAAAAAAATAAACAAGATTGATGACCACTGGCAAAACTAACAAAGAAAGAAAGAGAGAGAAACTTGATAACTCGTATTAGGAATGAAAAAAGGAGAGATCACTACTGATATGGTAGAGATTCAAAGGGTAATCAGAAACACTTTGAGAAACTCTATGCCACTAAAAATGAAAACCTAGAAGAAATGGATAAATTTTTGGAATCTTATAATCTTCCACGATTGAATGAAGAGGATGTAGCATATCTAAACACCCCCATCACCATTGATGAAATTAAAACAGTAATCAAATGTCTGCCCAAAAACAAAAGCCCAGGCCCAGATGGATTTACTAATGAATTCTTTCAAACCTTTCAAGAGGAACTACTACCAATCCTGGCAAGACTCTTTCATGAAATTGAAAAAACAGGAAAACTTCCAAATAGCTTTTATGAAGCCAACATTACCTTGATACCTAAACCAGACAGAGATGCTACGAAAAAAGAAAATTACAGACCAATATCGCTGATGAATGCAGATGCAAAGATCTTCAACAAAATCCTGGCAAATAGGATTCAATGCCTCATTAAGAAGATCATCCACTACGATCAAGTAGGTTTCATTCCAGGAATGCAAGGCTGGTTTAACATCCGTAAATCTATCAACATAATACACAACATCAACAGCAAGAATAAATAAAAATCACATGATCATATCAATCGACGCAGAGGAAAGCATTTGACAAGGTCCAACACCCATTCTTGATCAAAACTCTCAGCAAGATGGGAATGAAAGAAACCTTTCTCAATATAGTTAAGGCCATCTACCACAAGCCAGAGGCAAATATTGTCCTCAATGGAGAAAAACTGAAAGCCTTTCCTCTAAATTCTGGCACAAGACAAGGCTGTCCTCTCTCACCACTCCTATTCAACATAGCACTGAAAGTACTCGCTATAGCGATTAGGCAAGAAAAGGATATCAAGGGAATCCAGATAGGAAAGGAAGAAGTACCAAGCTCTCACTGTTGCAGATGACATGATACTCTACTTAGAAAACCCCAAAGACTCTACCAAAAAGCTTCTAGAAACAATAGACTCATATAGCAAGGTGGCAGGCTACAAAATTAACACACAAAAATCAATGGCCTTTCTATACACCAATACTAATAAGGAAAAAATGGACATTAAGAAAACAACTCCATTCACTATAGTGTCACACAAACTCAAATATCTTGGAATCAACTTGACTAAAAATGTGAAGGACCTATACAAGGAAAACTATAAAACTCTGCTCCAAGAATAAGAGAGGACACGCGGAAATGGAAGCACATACCCTGCTCATGGATTGGCAGGATTAACATCATTAAAATGGCAATACTCCCCAAAGCACTGTACAGATTTAATGCGATCCCCCTAAAGATACCCATGACATTCTTCAAAGAAGTGGACCAGGAACTTTTGAAATTTATTTGGAACAATAAACACCCTCGAATAGCTAAAGCAATCATTGGGGAAAAGAATATGGGAGGAATTACTTTCCCCAACTTTAAACTTTACTACAAAGCAATAGTTATCAAAACAGCATGGTACTGGAATAAGGACAAGCCCTCAGATTAGTGGAATAAGCTTGAATACTCAGAGAATGTTCCCCAGACATACGATCACCTAATTTTTGATAAAGGAGCAAAAAATCCTAAATGGAACAAAGAAAGCCTCTTCAACAAGTGGTGTTGGCACAACTGGGTAGCCACTTGCAAAAAATTGAACTTAGACCCCCAGCTAACATCATGTACGAAGGTAAAATCCAAATGGATTAAGACCTCGATATCAGCCCCCAAAACCATAAGATATATAGAACAATACGTAGGTAAAACACTCCAGGACATTGAGGCTAAAGGCATCTTCAAGGAAGAAACTGCACTCTCCAAGCAAGTGAAAGCAGAAATTAACAGATGGGAATATATTAAGCTGAGAAGCTTCTGCACCTCAAAGGAAATAGTGCCCAAGATACAAGAGCCACCCACTGAGTGGGAGAAACTATTCACCCAATACCCATCAGATAAGGGGCTAATCTCCAAAATATACAAGGCACTGACAGAACTTTACAAGAAAAAAACATCTAATCCCATCAAAAAATGGGGAGAAGAAATGAACAGACACTTTAATAAAGAAGAAATACAGATGGCCAAAAGACACATGAAAAAGTGCTCCACGTCACTAATCATCAGGGAGATGCAAATCAAAACAACGATGAGATACCACCTCACACCACAGAGAATGGCACACATCACAAAGAGAATGATGAATAAACAGTGTTGGCGGGATGTGGAGAGAAAGGAACTCTTATCCACTGCTGGTGGGAATGCCATCTAGTTCAACCTTTATGGAAAGCAATATGGAGATTCCTCCAAAAACTGGAAATCGAGCTCCCATACGATCCAGCTATACCACTCCTAGGAATATACCCTAGGAACACAAAAATACAATACAAAAAACCCCTTCCTTACACCTATATTCATTGCAGCACTATTTACCATAGCAAGACTCTGGAAACAACCAAGATGCCCTTCAACAGACGAATGGCTAAAGAAACTGTGGTACATATACACAATGGAATATTATGCAGCTGTCAGGAGAGATGAAGTCATGAAATTTTCCTATACATGGATGTACATGGAATCTATTATGCTGAGTGAAATAAGTCAGAGAGAGAGAGAAAAACGCAGAATGGTCTCACATTTATGGGTTTTAAGAAAAATGAAAGACATTCTTGCAATAATAACTTTCAGACACAAAAGAGAAAAGAGCTGGAAGTTCCAGCTCACCTCAGGAAGCTCATCACAAAGAGTGATGAGTTTAGTTGGATAAATAACTACATTTTGAACTGTCCTAATAATGAGAATGTATGAGGGAAATTGAGAACCTGTTTAGAGTACAGGCGGGGGTCGGGTGGGGAGGAGGGAGACTTGGGTCATTGGTGATGGGAATGTTGCACTGGTGATGGGTGGTGTAAAAAAAAAAATTATAAGAGAACTGTTTTGACATCCTAGTAATAAAAACTTGTCAAACCCCCCCCAAAAAAAAAAAAGATAAGACAAACCACAAACTATACCAAACTCTTACCAAAAGATAACTAAATCCCATGACAATCATTTCTCTCAATGTCAAATGTACTAAATGCACCTGTTAAAGAGACACAGTGACAAAATGTATCTAAAAGAAGAATCCAACATTTTAGATTCATAAAGAGAAGAAAGAAAGAAAGAAAGAAAGAAATAAAGAAAGAAAGAAAGAAAGAAAGAAAGAAAGAAAGAAAGAAAGATAGAAAGAAAGAAAGAAAGAAAGAAAGAAAGAAAGAAAGAAAGAAAGAAAGAAAAGAAGAAAGAAAGAAAGGGAGAAAGAAAGAAAAATCCAAACTACATATGGCTAGTACTAGGAGTATATCTCTTTTAGGGAGGGATCAACATAAAGCAAAACAAGCAATAAGGATAGTATTTGTTTTCAGCTGAGATTTTATTTGCATTATAATCTAGCCAAAGCTATACTCTTATTGTGAAATAAGTAAGGCTAGAAAGATAATAGAAAAGCAAAAATAAATATTGCATTTTTTCAAGTTACTAACTTCTATAATGTATCCCCTTAGTAGATACCAAGATGATGTATTTTGAAGTTGTGGGTTTATGAAAACACTTGAGACTATGTGAATGCAAATTAGGAGATTCTAAATAATAATAATGGCATGGAAGCTCAGGCGATGCCATTCTTTCTATGAGCTTCTCTGTTATAAAAAAAAAAAATTTAAAAAAATTAAGACTATGTATCAAAAAAAGACTGTATCAGAGTTGACATAGCTGATCATAATTATCAGGTAACTGGGAACAAAATTATTTTAAAAAGAAAAAAGGGGGGAAGCGCAGCAACAAGAAAATTTGTGAAAATTATTGTATCTCATGAGGTTAAGTCATTGTCAAAAGTTTTATTAACCTCTTGTTGTTAGCTGATCATTCTGTTACTACTATTTCTGAACATTAGGTGGCTTAAAATGTACACTGGTGTCTATAAATTGCTGTTTCTACAGGGATGACAAAATAAAATTTGTCACAGACCCACAAATGTGGACACATATCCCAGGAATTCCACGCACTATTGCTAAGCTGATACTTCCAGCTTGTGTGGGACATGTTTTTGGCTGCCAGGCCTTCCAGAAATATGAGAGTAAGAGAGAAAGAAAGAAAGAGAGAGCAGAAGAATGGGGGGGAGAGAGTAAGAGAGAGCGAGGCAATGAGAGAGTGAGAGTGAGAGTAAGAGAGAGAAAGAGTGTGTGTAGGTGGGGGAGAAGATGGGAGGAGAGGGAGTGTCCCTGCACTCATTAAAAATAGTATCACTGGGGCTGGGCGGTGGCGCTGGAGGTAAGGTGCCTGCCTTGCCTGCGCTAGCCTAGGACGGACCGCGGTTCGATCCCCCGGCGTCCCATATGGTCCCCCAAGAAGCCAGGAGCAACTTCTGAGCGCATAGCCAGGAGTAACCCCTGAGCGTCACAGGGTGTGGCCCAAAAACCAAAAAAAAAAAAAAAATAGTATCACTCAAAAAAAAAAAAAAATAGTATCACTCCAAAAAATCCTATCAGCCCAAATACCAGCATACCTGGAGTTTGGGTCAGATTGAGATCTCTGCAGAAAGCTAATAGATGAGTAGTAAAACAGGGCCATTGATGAAACAGTAATGGTAGATGATGGGTGCAGCTAGCATGGCTTTGGCAGGACAGGGTCTTAGCCAGCCCATTCCTCCCAGGATTGCCAGCTTTCGGCTGCATGGCCAGTGTATACATAAGTTTTTCACGGCTTGGTTTACATCTCTTCTGAAAATAGACTGAATTAAACTGGCCAAATGCAGACATAGCATCTGCATTCATGAAGCATGGTTTCAGCTGCCAGGCCTTCTGGAAATCTTGTACCGTTGTTTATTTAGTCACTTTTAATCAAAATTTTCACCAAATCCTCTCCCCTAGGATCTTCAAGCACATTCTCAGAGATCTCCCTATTCTTGTCCTTCCCAATTATA
Source organism: Suncus etruscus (assembly GCF_024139225.1). Taxonomy (NCBI): domain Eukaryota; kingdom Metazoa; phylum Chordata; class Mammalia; order Eulipotyphla; family Soricidae; genus Suncus; species Suncus etruscus. The sequence goes on along the minus strand of NC_064861.1, from coordinate 75,916,972 downwards.
TTAATTCATACTTCCCTGCTCCTCTATCGCATTTTCACTCCTTGGATTCCCCTAGTAGTTAAGCATTATTCTATAATTTTTGCTTTTAATTTTCATATATCTTTAAACTTAATGAAAAAAACTGCATGGATTTTGAATGTAGAAGTAAAATATGTGACAATATTATATATGAGAGTCACATTAAACTGTAGATGATTTAGGGGCCAGAGTAAAGCAAGAACACTTTACTAGTACACAACCAGAATGGTTTCAATCCCTAAGACCAAATATGGTCCTTCAAGCCCCACTAGAAGTGAACTAGAGTTAAGTCCTGAGTACTGCCCATGTATACTGGGAGGGGGGAACCTATGAAAGAGCTGAATATTCTAGAAGTGATAGAATTTCAGATTTTTTAACTTCGAAGTTAAGATATGACTAATAAGGGGCTAGAGCCATGGTGCAAGCATTAGGGCAGTTCAATCCCCAGGCATCCCATTAAGGTCCCCCAAGCCAGGAGCGATTTCTGAGCGCATAGCCAGGAGTAACCCCTGAGCATCACCGGGTGTGGCCCAAAAACCAAGGGAAAAAAAAAGTATTACTAATAAGTAAAGAATGCATATAGGAATCTCTAAAGTAACAGCTCTAAAATTAATAAAAAGCATGACTATAAAGTTAATACACAAGAGAAAGGGAAAAATGATTGTGAAGAGCGGAAAACAGAGTTCAACTATGTAATAAGTGAGAAAATTAAAAAACCTAATATGGGCCCAGAGAGACAGCACAGCAGTGTTTGCCTTGCAAGCAGCCGATCCAGGACCAAAGGTGGTTGGTTCGAATCCCGGTGTCCCATATGGTCCCCCGTGCCTGCCAGGAGCTATTTCTGAGCAGACAGCCAGGAATAACCCCTGAGCACCATTGGGTGTGGCCCAAACACCAAAAAAAAAAAAAAAAAAAGAGAACCTAATATGTTCTCAAATACAGGGTGGAGTGATCACATGGCAGGTAGGGTGCTTGCCTTGCATGTCGCCAACCCGATTCAATACCCAGTATCTTATAAGGTTCCTTAAGTACCATGAGGAATAATCCCTGAGGGCAGAGCCCAGAGCCCAAGAGTGTACCAGGAAAAAAAATGTTCACATTAGAAATAAACAATAAGCAATAAGGTTAACATCAGAATAGTCAGCTGTTAATTAAAATTAGTTGTTTGTTAATAAAAATGTCTGGCAATGGATTCAAGAAAATGACTTGGTATTTGTAAGCAGGGCATGTCTTTGACACTAAAGACTCAGCACAGAAAAAAGCTACAATATAGATAATATCCAATAACATAGTAACTTTGGGGGGGGGGGGTTGGGCCACACCCACCGGTGCTCACTCAGAAATCGCTCCTGACAAGCATGGGGGACCATATGGGATGCTGGGATTCAAACCAAAGTCAGTCCTGGGTTGGCTCCTTACAAGTCCTGGGTTGGCTCCTTACAAGGCAAATGCCCGCCCACTGTGCTATCTCTCCCGCTCCATCATAGTAACTTCTAACTGAAAGAAATCTGACATTTTTCAAAGGAGAGCCTGAAATAAGTTACAAGTAATTTAATACAGCTATTTTGGGAGGGGGACAGAGAAAGGCCAAGGATTTTGTAAAGGGGTTTGGGGCACATGCAAAAAAGTCTTTAACTCCTAAGGACCCTGACCATCATAGCTAGGCGTATGTATAACCCCAAATTGTTCCAACAACAAAAATTAGCGGCATCAATAAAGGGAAACTGCAGTTAATAAAAAAAAAAAAAAAAAAACGAAAGAAAAAAGACGGGCCGGAGAGATAGCATGGAGGTAAGGCATTTGCCTTTCATGCAGAAGGACAGTGGTTCGAATCCCAGCATCCCATATGGTGCCCTGTGCCTGTCAGGAGAGATTTCTGAGCGTGGAGCCAGAAGTGACTCCTGAGCACTGCCTGGTGTCACCCAAAAACCAAAAAAAAAAAAAAAAGACAACAAGGGGTCAGAACAATAGCACAATAGTAGGGCATCTGCCTTGCATGTTGCCAACCCAGGACAGACCCAGGTTCAATCCCATATGATCCCAGTGTGGAACAGGAGCAATTTCTGAGCACCAAGCCAGGAGAAACCCCTGAGCACTGCTGGATGTGGCCCAAAAACAAACAAATAAAAAAAAAAAGACTATAAAATTACTGATAAACTTCTTTTTGGGGGGAGGGGTTGGGGGTACAGATGAGTATGGCAGGGCAAAAAAAAGAAAAAAGGAGGGAGGGGGAGAAAAGAAAAGAACTATCTTAGTCAAGAAACCATAATTTCGGGGCCAGCAAGGTGGCACTAGAGGTAAGGTGTCTGCCTTGCAAGCGCTAGCCAAGGAAGGACCACGGTTCGATCCCCGGAGTCCCATATGGTCCCCCAAAGCCAGGGGCAATTTCTGAGCACTTAGCCAGGAGTAACCCCTGAGCATCAAACGGGTGTGGCTGAGAAACCAAAAAAAAAAAAAAAAAAAAGGAACCATAATTTCAACAGAATCTATTCTAAGAGCAGATTTAACACAAAGCCTTAGTTGAGATCTTCCCCAGACCAGTTCAATAATCCTCTTCACTCCAGTTCTAGATGACAGATTTTATAAACTAGATCTAAAGAGGCTCCTCATTAGCTTACAGTTCCCTCAACAGGTATTTTATTGCTTTTGGCCTATTTTTTAATTTAGGTGGAAATAAAAGTAAATTCAGGTGTTCTCTCTTCCTTATATCTTTTGACAAGAGTATTACTGGAGTAAATTTTGGAGTAATTACTACCAGAGCAAATAAAATCTCCAGGAAAAAAAAGAAGGAAGGAAACTGAACAGGGAATGCTTGAGATTTCTATTAATTTTGGTTTTTCCAGTTTGGTGAGCCATGCTCAAGCTACAGAATTGTGTTTCAGAGACAATGCAGTGCTCAGGATTGAACGTGGGACTCCCACATGCACTCTAACCCTTTGAACAATCTTCTTGGAGTGGATAAATTATGTCCTACGGGGGGGCAGAGAGATAGCACAGTAGAAGGGCGCTTGCCTTTCATGCAGCCTTTCCAAGACGGACGGTGTTTCGAATCCCAGCATCCATATGGTCCCCCATGCCTGCCAGGAGCAATTGCTGAGCACAGAGCCAGGAGTGACCCCTGAGCACTGCTGAGTATGACCCCCCCCCAAAAAAAAATTTTTTTAAAAATTATATCCTACAACTCAAGTCTCCTCGAAATAAACTTAAACTGTTCAACTAGCCAAGTATTTTAGGACCCCAAATTACTTTAGCAATTAAAGATACAATTTTCCAATTTTCATTAGTTAATAAAATAAATTTTACCAACAGTCTTTAAAGAAAAAAATACCAAATTCCCACCTTTCACTTACTTTAGGTAAAGTAAGAAAACAGGTGCCCTAAGATAGTACAGAGCTGTTTGTCCTGAAGCTAACCCGGGCACAGTACCCCAAGCAACCCCAGGAGTGATCACTGAGCTCAAAGTGATGAGTAGTTCCCCTGAAAATTGCCAGTTGTGGCCCAAATATCTCGAGGGAAAAATAAACTCTCTACTTTCAAGACATCCATAGAATGAAGCTTCCTAAACACCTTTATATACATAAAAGTAACTGTAAGCAGTTACATTCCTACTGTTATATTTTTAATGCATGACTAAAAGCTACACACATAACATGACTTAATCAATTCCCTGATGTTGGATTTTTAATTGTTTCATTATTATAAATAGCTCTGGGGAACTTTTCTGTACTTGTCTCTTTGCTATATCAAAAAAGAAATCATGAAAACTCTAAGCATTGATGCTAAAAGTGAAAAATAAATTTAAAATGTGAAGCTCAGGGCCAGCGAGGTGGCGCTAGAGGTAAGGTGTCTGCCTTGCAAACCCTAGCCAAGGAAAGATCACGACTGCGGTTTGATCCCCCTGCGTCCCATATGGTCCCCCAAGCCAGGGGCAATTTCTGAGCGCTTAGCCAGGAGTAACCCCTGAGCATCAAATGGGTGTGGCCCGATAAACCAAAATGAAAAAAAAAAGTGAGGCCCTGCAGTTTCGAGAAAACTATGTATACTAAAACGGTTAACAGTCAAAACTACTGAAAACATGTAACCAAAACTATAGTAAATGAAAATTAAATGTGATACTGTACATTTACCACAATTGTTACTTATTATTGTTACTTGGCCAAGACCCTTGTCTTCAGAATTTTGATTACGTTTTGTCTTTGCTTAATCTTCAATGCCATCTCCTCCCTTGAACTCTATCGCCCTTGTTTGTCATCTTTGCTTACAACTTCCACTCTTAAGCCAATGTTATCTGTTGAGTAAGTTTTTCCTCTTTTTTCCCTCATCTCTTTTTTCCCCTCAATTATCTTGCCACACACACACACACACACACACACACACACACACAGACACACACACACACAGAGCAGGGACCCAAAAATATCAGTAGCACACTTGTGATTTGCAAACCACAAGTTTAAACACCAGAGCCACACACATGCACTGATAGCGCTGCAATTTGGGACCCCCATTGTGCAGTGTGTCATCTCCAGGGCACCACAGTCAGCTGTGTAGAGGCACACGGTGTGCATGCTCCCAACTCCTCATCCTCCATGCAGAGCAAATCAGACCAAGTCCCTGTCAAAGGTCAACATTCAGCAAACACTGCAATCGGTGTGAGTGAAAGCACCAGCCCCTTCAGCAACCAGAGGCGCAACCCTTCGCAGGTATCATTATCAATGCAACAATAAATAGGAAGGGATAATAAAAAGAAACTGGGGGAAAAAAGCAAAAAGATAAAAATAATGAACAAAAATACCTTCTTAATAATTAAACCGTATCACCTTAGAAGTCTTTCAAAAAGGTTCTCAGAAAAAAATAATTCCCCAAACTTATGGTATTCTCTATATATAAATCAAATTCATTTTTCCTCTCTTTATCTAGAACCTGGATAGCTAGAACTAACTTATAAAATTTGGGGTAAAAATATTATGTGAATCATAGACTTTAAATTTAGATTTTCTGACAGAACTCTGAGACGAATCAACATAGTACTAAAATACACTCAACACAGAATATTAATACGAAGCTTATATGACTTTCTTGGCTTTTTCATTCTAAAAATGTGTTTTAAATACTTTTTATTAAAAATACCTTATGGGGCCAGAGCAATAGCACAGCACTGAGGCATTTGCCTTGCAAGCAGCCAACACAGGATGAACCCCAGTTCAAATCCCAGCATCCCATATGGTCCCCAAGCCTGCCAGGAGCAACTTCTGAGCACAGAGCCAGGTGTGACCCAAAAAACAAAACAAAACAAAACAAAACAAAACAAGGGACAGGAGAGATAGCATGGAGGTAAAGCATTTGCCTTGCATTTAGAAGGACAGTAGTTGGAATCCTGGCATCCCTGAACCTGCCAAGGGTGATTTCTGAGCACAAAGCCAGGAGTAACCCCTGAGCGATGCTGGGTCTGACCCAAAAACCAAAAATAAAATAAATTAAAAAAAAAAAAACACAATAACCCTTATTAAAAGTTGCTGTAAGGCTGCAGAGGAAGAAAGTTCAAAATGTGGAGCAAAAATACAAGACCCAGAACCACAGGTTCACTGAAAAACATAAGTGAAATTTGAGGTGGAATCCCAAAGACCCCTACATGCTTCTTAAAAAAATTTTTTTCATTGTACTACTAAAACTTGGATTTGTCTTAAAGTCTAGAAAAGTCCCTCACAAAAATGCTTCACAAATTACTGCATAAAGTTTTCTTATGGCAAATTGTAGAAAGTATGTATAGTTGTGGGTTTGCTGTCCAATAATACCAGTCCTTAAGAAAATATTTCCTGGGATGGAGAGATAACACAGCCGTTGGGCATTTGCCTTGCATGCAGCTGATCCAAGACGGATGGTGGTTCAAATCATGGCATCCCATATGGTCCCCGTGCCTGCCAGGAACGACTTATGAGCACAGAGCCACAAGTAACACCTGAGCACCGCCGGGTGTGACCCAAAAATAAAAAAATAAATAAAAAAAAAGAAATAGAAAATCTTTTCTGAAAGGCTTAAAAATGAACTATAAATAATTTTAACACACCCAGTACAGATAGGCACATGCTTCTTTTGTGTGCCAAAATAACATTACATTAACAAAACACAAAAAACTGAGTAATATAGTCAATATCTTACTGAAAAGTTATTCAGGTTTCCAAAGGACTGTAATCAATAAGGCAGATTTCAAATATAACTGGGTGTGAGAGCAGAAAACTGTTCAGAACACCTCAAAACATATCCTTTTCAGTCACACTAACATCAAATAAAAACCAATGCTATCTCTTAAGTGCCAAATAAAGAGAAAATAAAACAAGCTAGTATTTGGCACATGTAAGAGGTGAAATGCTAAAGACAATGGAAAGGCCATTTCCGAGTGTCTGTTTCACTTTCTACACGCATAAAAAAGTGGGCTGCAAATATAGTACAGAGGTTGAGGTGTTTGACTTGCATGCGGCTGACTCAGGTTCAATTCCAGGCACCCAAGCCCTGTCAGGCGTCAACCCTGTGCAGAGATCCAGAAGGAAGCCCTGAGCAAAGATCGCTGTGACTCTTTGGAGAACAAAAGTAAATAAAACAGAAATGTAGTTGTGCCAAAAATAAACAAACTGGTCTCATGAAAGCCAAAATAAAGGTTAATAAAATGTAATGTATATACATCAAACTTTAAACTTTTAAAAATCTATCTTGTGGGGCCGGAGAGATAGCATGGAGGTAAGGCGTTTGCCTTTCATGCAGGTCATCGGTTCGAATCCCGGCGCCCCATATGGTGTCCCGTGCCTGCAAGGAGCAATTTCTGAGCCTGGAGCCAGGAATAACCCCTGAGCACTGCCAGGTGTGACCCAAAAACCAAAAAAAAAAAAAATCTATCTTGCGAAAGATCAAGATCTATAGGGGGCAGAAGCGGTACAGGAGGAGCACTTGCCAGAATTGGGAAATCCCTGGTTTCATCTCCAGTGCCACAAGGTTCTCCACCACCAACAAACCACTTAAAAACTACATTACAGATCAAATTATATAACGTGTTAAGAGAAAAATACTAGTACTTAAAAAAAAAAGTAGCAAAACAAAGTAGCAAAAATTTCCATCCTAAGATCTGTTCATCCTAGCAAAATGTTTCCATGCAAACCAGGATTTTAAGATTCTATAAAACGACCCTCATCTAGTCAAATTAAGTTAATTTGTCGCTTTATGTAAAAAGTCTTTATGCAGAAACTTTCAGTAGCTTAGAATTGTCAACTTAGGGGCCCAAGGGATAGCACAGTGGGTAAGGCGTCTGCCTTGCAGGCGGCTGACCCGGTTAATTCTCCAGCATGCCATTCGGTCGCTTGAGCATCACCAGGAGTAATTTCTTTTTTTTTTTTTTTTTTGGTTTTTGGGCCACACCCGTTTGATGCTCAGGGGTTACTCCTGGCTATGTGCTCAGAAATCGCCCCTGGCTTGGGGGGACCATATGGGACGCCGGGGGATCGAACCGTGGTCCTTCCTTGGCTAGCGCTTGCAAGGCAGACACCTTACCTCCAGCGCCACCTACCCGGCCCCCAGGAGTAATTTCTGAGTGCAGAGCCAGTAGTAACCCGATTGCTGCCAGGTGGAGCCAAAAAATAAACTAATAAGAAATAACTGTCAGGGAGCCAGAGATAGCATGGATGTAGGGCGTTTGCCTTGCATGTAAAAGGAAGGTGGTTCGAATCCTGGCATCACATACGGTTTCCCGAGCCTGCCAGGAACAATTTCTGAGCATAGAGCCAGGATTATCCCCTGAGCACTGTCGGGTGTGACCCCAAAACCAATAAAAAATTAAAAAAGTAACTGTCAGTGTATAGTTCTTAATCAATTTACTAATCTTCCTAATCCAATCTAATCTAATCGCCATGATAGTCTAAGTAAATTAAAGAGTGCCTTCTCAAGAATGAGAATTTCAAACTTTCATAAAGAAAGGGTCATGAGCACACTTTACATTATGCTTTCCACTGCAGCCTTCTGGAGACCAAACTAAAAACAGTTTCCTTCTAAAAGAAACTCTTGAAAAATACAATCTCATCGTGGAAGTCAAAACTTTATTTAAAAAAAAATAATAATAATAATAACCCTACTATTTGGAAACATCCTAGGCAAACCCAAGCTGGAACTAAAACTGCGCGTGGAGTGCCTGGCCCGTTCCATGCCTGAGTAACATAAAAAACTTCCACGCACTTCAATAATAAACCTTTCCAGGGCAATCAGAGGGGAGCAAAGCAAACAAAATCGGCCACGTTTTGACGATCATCCACTAAAAAACAAAAAAACAAAAAAAAAGTGGATCTGAAAAATCATCTTGCAGTCAGCGCTTTGCAAAATAAATAAATAAATAAATAAATAAATAAATAAATAAATAAATAAAGCTTCATTGCACATGAAAAGTGACTGTACCAATCGCTTCTCGGCCTTTTGGGCCAAGAGCAAGTGTAGAAAAGTGACTGGACCAGCACCACCACCCACCCCCCGTTTTGGTACACCCCCCTAACCAATCCCTGGCCCCCCCAAGGTCAAAGACAGACAAAAACAAAAAAGACAACAAAGACACGTGATCCAAGTTTGGCCACACACTTTCTCCAAAGGCCTAGAAAGATTGGGGTGGGGGGGGATCGGGCCCCAAAACGGCGAACGGGCACGGGGCGTCCAGATCGGGGCTGAGGTTGGGACTGGGGCTCGCTCTGTGTCTCTCTCTCCCCCTGCAAGTGTCCCCGAGGCCGGGGCGAGGCGAGCCGCCGCGGAGGCCGCTTTTGGGGCGCGGGGCGTTGCGGCGTGCGGCCTCCCCCAAGGCCCCGGAGGCGGCGCAGGGCCCGGCGGGGCGCGCGCGGCCCGGCGTTACCTTTTCCTGCTCCTCGCGGAGCCGCGCCACCTCCGAGGCGCGCAGCGGCGCCGCGCTGGCGGCCGAGCCCCCGGGGGGCCCCTCCATCCCGCCGGCCGGGTCTGTGCAGCAAGCTCCCCCTGCCTCAGCGAGGCGAACGAGTCCTAAAGCAGTGTTTATGGAGACGGCGAGGAGGCCGGCGGCTGCCCAGCTGCGCCCGCGTGCTCGCCCTCATGCACCGCGCGCCCCGCGGAGGGAAGGCCGCGCCCGGCTCGGCCGAGGCCGCTGCTCGCGTTCGTGCTGCCGCTCGCTGCCGCCGCATCTCACACGCGCATGCCGCCCGCCGCCGCCACCGCCGCGGACTCCAGAGCCGCGGGCCGCCGGGTCGGTCGGTCGGTCGGTGCGCGCGTCGCGTCTTTCTCAGGTGCTCAGGCGGTCGGTCCGAGGCCCCGGTCCGTGGCGCCGCCTCCGCCTCTCTTCCTCCTCCTCCGCAGGCTCCGCCCCTCTCTCTGCTCGGCACGCCGGGAAGCCGGCCTGGCCCCGCCCCTTGACGGTCACGTGACGGGGTTGGGGCGGGGTTTGTTCCTGACTCCGCTCCCAAGTAGGCAGTTTATGAGGCGTGGCTTCTCTCTGGCTCTGCCCCAGCTGGCCGCTTGTGTATTGAGTGGGCGTGGCTTCTCTCTGGTCCCGCCCCCATTGGTGGCTTTTTTACGGAGGGGCGTGGCTTCTGCCTGCCTGCGTTGGTTTGGTGTTTCTGGAGTCTTGGCTGGCTTATTTGGCTCCCCTCCGGACGCTTTCGTTCTACGTAGGTTAGATATATCTGTCCACTTTTGGGGTGTTCTTGGAGATAAGCATTACTTACTTTCAGGTCTTTTCCTCCCTTTTACTTCCCTCCCAGTCGTCTTTAGACTGCATCTGGAGATAAGAGGTAAGTTGAAGTTTTCAGTTGCTCCTTAGGAAATTTACTTTTTTTTTTTTGGGCCAATTAAACTTCCCTGAGCCTGTTGGATGTCTAAGTGATATGCAGTTACTTTCTCATGTGCAATTTTTTCTTGTAGAATGTTGTGTTTAAGGGGCAGGAGAGATAGCATGGAGGTAGGGCGTTTGCCTTGCATGCACAAGAACGGTGGTTCGAATCAGGATCCCATATGGTCCCCCCTCCTAGCTTGCCAGGAGTGAGTTCTGAGCATAGAGCCAGGAGTAACCCCTGAGCGCTGCTGGGTGTGGACCCCCCCCCCAAAAAAAAAAAAGAATGTTGTGTTTAAGGGGCCAGAGAGATAGCATGGAGATAGGGCATTTGCTTTGCATGCAGAAGGACTGGTTCGAATCCTGGCATCCCATACGCGCCCCCCCCCCCCAGCCTGCCAGGAGTGTTTTTGTTTTTCTTTCTTAGGAGTGGTTTCTGAGTGTAGAGCCAGGAGGAACCCCTGAGGGCTGCCGGGTGTGACCCAAAAACCAATAATAATAATAATAATAATAATAATAATAATAATAATAATAGGGGCCGGGTAGGTTGGCGCTGGAGGTAAGGTGTCTGCCTTGCAAGCGCTAGCCAAGGAAGGACCGCGGTTCGATCCCCCGGCGTCCCATATGGTCCCCCCAAGCCAGGGGCGATTTCTGAGCACATAGCCAGGAGTAACCCCTGAGCGTCAAACGGGTGTGGCCCAAAAACAAAAAAAAAAAAAATAATAATAATAATAATAATAATAATGTGTGCTAAAATATTACTATGTATTAACTAAAAGCACTGCTGATTACAAAATCAATCGCCTATTGAATTTAGGAAGTACCTAGGAGATGGTCTTCTAACACCTGCCTGTAACACAAAGCTACATGCTTTACAATAATGCCTTTCCAACGGATAGATATATTCCTTATAGAAGCACTTTCAAAGAATGAGGAACTAAAAGTGCTCTTTATTTCCTCCCTAGGGTTTTGGAGCTACAGCCCTACTCTTAGGATTTACCCCTGGCAATGCTCCAGAGATCATCTAAGATGCCAGGGATAGAACTCTACTCACAAGCATGCAAGGAAAGTACCCTGCCCTATGTGCTGTCTATCTGGCCCTCTATGATCTTTCTTATACAGCCTCTGTGCTTGCAAATCCTCACGCCTTTTTCAATTGGGTAGCTATTCCTTCAGCTTTTATTTGAGAGAGAAGGTGGGGGCGAGCTGGAAAATACCTATAGTTTCCAGATATGCCTGCTTATTTTATTTCTCTTCCCTCACTCTTTTTTCCATCCACTTTATCCTCAAGGCTTCAAAGAATAAAATGAGGACGGGGTTGGAAGTGGGGCAACTGGAGGATAACTGGGAAAACTGGTGTCAGGAATAAACACTGGTGAAGAGATAATGGTTGGAACATTGTATGACTGAAACTCAAATATTCACTTTTAAACTCTATAGCTCATGGAGCTCATTAAACTCTGTGTCTCAGGAAAAAGAAAATGAGAGAAACGTTCATTTCTCTTTTCCTCATCCCTTATCAATATCTCTGAAACAAGCTGAATTTGCTTTAACTACCACTCTCTAGCACCGTCATCTTTGTGTTCTCAGCCACCTCTTTAACTCTTTCTCTGATTTCACTGTTCCTGCTCTCATATATCTTTCACTCAATTCTCGTCTGTGTAGATCTTGTGCCTATGGTAACCTGACCAATCCCAGCTTCTGCCAAAATATATTATATATTCCTTGTTCACTCAGATAGGGACATGCCACAGATCATAAAAAGGATTCCTGGAGGCTTCTGGATTTTGGGTCTGATTTATTTCTTTTTGGTTGGTATTTTTGTTTGCTTTGGTTTTGGTCATTGTTTTTTTTTTTTTATTTCAATTTGGGGGGCAGTCTTAAGGGAACCAGGCAATTTAAGGGATCAAACTTGATTTCCCATATGCAAAGCATATGGTTGAACTATCTCGCCAGTCTTCTTGGAGGCTTTAGAGAAATTCTTCCTCATTTTTCGAAAGTGCTTCTTTAAGGAGAATATTCATCCCTTGGAAAGACATTATTAAAAAGTCTGTATTTTTGTGTTACAGGCAGGTGTTAGAAGACCACCTAGGTACTTCTTAAACTCAATAGGAGATTGATTTTGTAACCAGCAGTGTCAAGATATCAAGACCCTGTTTGGGGGTTTAATCAACCAACTCAAGAGTATACTATTTCCAGACTTCCAATTAAAGAGGCCAGTAAATTTCCTAAGACCAACTGCATTGTTTTTGCTATTACTAACACACACTGAGTCACACATACCCCTAATCTAATCTCAACCAGAATGAGCTCTTTTTTTTTTTTTTTTTTTGGGGGGGGGGCCACACCCGGCAGTGCTCAGGGGTTACTCCTGGCTGTCTGCTCCAAAATAGCTCCTGGCAGGCACTATGGGACACCGGGATTCGAACCAACCACCTTTGGTCCTGGATTGGCTGCTTGCAAGGCAAACGCCACTGTGCTATCTCTCTGGGCCCCAGAATGAGCTCTTAACAAAGAAACCTGAACCAGAGATACAAGGTATCTGGTATACAGCAGACCCAAGTCAGTCCCCAGTACTTTATCTGGTCCCCTTGAATACCACCTTGAGTGATCCCAGAACCAGGAATAAACCCGAAGCACCACTGGGTATAGTCCAAAATCCCCAACCCAAAGTAAAGAATAATAAAAAGGAAACCAAAGAGATAGCACATCAGTTAAGGCATTTGCCTTAAATCCCTCAGTTCAAATCCCCTGCACCAATATGGTTCTTTGAGCACCACCAGGATTCACTGTTGAACAGAGCCAGGAAAAGCTTCTGAACAAGCTGGATATATATCAGAAACAATAAAAGTGTACTGGAATGTAAAGTTTCCCATATTATTGAAAAATGTGTTGCAAAAAGCTAATGTTTGAAAGACCTGAGCAAGATAGTTAAAAGGGCTAGAACACATGAATATGAATATGACTCCCAGCACCTAAGGATCCCCCTGCACCCCCAGGCTACCAGCACCTATTGATCATTGCAGTACCTCCAGGATAATCTTTGATGGTTTCCAACAATGCCGGGCTAAATATCCCTGGGAATAGCCCCCAGACCTCAGAGTCCTGCATGGGAAACCTAAATCACTGATAGGACTAACCTACCTCTTCTGTTCTTCCCTACTCATTTATTTTTGAGTACTCACTAACTTGCTCATTTTAAGCCAATTATCTGTCTGGATTTTCATCCCATTCTAAAGAGATCAGGGGAAATTAGGGATGGAGAAAGAGATTATCATTCCACTCTTTATTTTTTTTTAATTCTTTTATTTTTGATTATGAGAACAAAGATGCAAAGAAAGAGGACAAGGTAAAGTTACAGTGGAAGGACAATCACCTATAACATAATTCTCAGAAGAAGTCCCCTTGCTGATATCTTAACTTTGAACTTTCAGCCAAAGAACATTAAGATAAATAAAACAGAATCCATGTACAATTACTTTGTCCCTCAAGTCCACAGATTGTAACACATTATAATATTTCTTAACAGTACACAAGGCATCTAAAGCCATAAAACTTACGTAACTCCTTAAATATTAGAGGCATAGTATTTTTTACATTTCCATGTACATGCATATTAGCTTAAGTTAACCTCAAATTTTAAGTGTTTTTTTTTTAAGGATTAGAGTCAAAAGAGCACAGTAAAAACGGTGTTAGAGTGGCAATTGTTGTTTGCATAGGCCCACCAAAATATGAGGGGAATGGAAAGGAATAACCTTGGCCTAAATACAAAGAGACCCTACCCCTAAAGTTTCCTGGCATAAGACCAACTCTAGGCTCCAGGCAAGCTAGATCGTCCAATCAAAGACATTGTCTGTAGTGCCAACACACTTTTATTTTTCACACAGTCTCTGTTGTTGGTATCATGTTTCTGTATTAAATATCCTGGAATCTGCATATCCTACATTGAAGTCAGAATGTGAAACGTCCTCTCGTTTCACCTCACCATAAAAGGGCAGTGCAGAGAGCCCTGTCCTGTAAGCAGGTCGTTGTCCACTCTTAAGACTATAAACTATCAAGTTAGAGGCAGAAAAAAAAAAAAAAAAAACAGACATGTCCTTAATCTCCCTGAGCTTTCCTTATCCATTTCTAATGCTTATATCTAGTTTTTCTGCCTACACCTTAGGAATCAAGCCAATTTAAAACAAACAAGCAAACAAGTTTCTAGGCCAGAGAGGTAGTACAGGTGTTAGGCACTTGCCTAGCACAGGCCTACCCCAGTTCAATCACCAACACAGCATGTGGTTCCCTTACCATCACCAGGAGGAAACACAGAGCCAGGAGTAAGCACTGAGAATAGTAGAGTGCAGCCCAAACACCACCACCACATCCCAAAATAATGCTAGTTTCCGAACATTTTAATTTTCTTATTTGTAATTATGCTGTTAAGTGTTTTTGGTGAGTCAAGTTAAATAATGGAATTTCGTTGACTATCTAGGTCATTTTTAAATAATATAAAATGGTGAAACTTTAATACAGTTCTATTTATTTTTGACTATTGCTAAGAGAAACTGAAATTGTTTGGAAGTCTGCAAATCTAAAGATTGATGATACAGGGCAAGAGCCCATGAAAATAAGAAATTTGCATTGTACAAAGTCAACCAGGCACCACTTATGGTTCCCTGAACCAACCAGGAATGATCCTTGAGCGCAGAACTGGGAGGAAATCCTGAGCACCAGTAATTGTGCACTCTTCCCCTACAAAAATATGTTGGTTTTTTTTCTTGGGAGAGTGAAGTGGGGCTTGGGTCCAAATCCATCACTGCTCAAAGTATACTTCTGGCACTGCTCCTGGGAACCATATCTGTGCAGGAGATCAAAATGGGGCCTAGGCAAGGGTCTTATCTCCTGTACTATCTCTTGGATTCAGTAAATTATTTTTTCTAGTTTTATTAGTCTCTAAATCTTTATCGAGGGATTATGATTTACAATACTGTTAAATGGTAGTTTCATGCATTCATTATTTTAACACCACACCCACCGATACCTCCACTCCCCTTAGCTCAATTCTGCATCCAGCTCTCTAGTTCTGTTGTTTTGGGTTTTTTGGGGCCACCAAGAAATGTATTTTTTTTTTTTTTTTTTTGGTTTTTGGGTCACACCCGGCAGCGCTCAGGGGTTACTCCTGGCTCCATGCTCAGAAATTGCTCCTGGCAGGCTCGCAGGACCATATGGGATGCCGGGATTAGAACCAATAACCTTCTGCATGAAAGGCAAACACGCCTTACCTCCATGCTATCTCTCCGGCCCCAAGCAATGTATTTTTTTTTTTTTGGTGGTTTTTGGGTCACACCCGGCAGTGCTCAGGGGTATTTCTGGCTCCAGGCTCAGAAATTGCTCCTGGCAGGCACAGGGGACCATATGGGGCGTGGGATTCGAACTGATGACCTCCTGCATGAAAGGCAAACGCCTTACCTCCATGCTATCTCTCCGGCCCCAAGCAATGTATTTTTTAAAGAGAAAAAAGTAATTTTGTTGCTGATACAGGTTAGTAATTTAAAAACACAGATTAGAATGTAAAAAAGGAAGTCATGAGACTTATGAAAGAAGACTCTTAGGAAAAAACTTTTATATGTAATCAAGTTGCATAGGAATTTTCAAACTTATTATGAGTTTAAAATAAGGTTTCTGTTTGTTTTTCTTTTGTTTTGGTTTGGTTTCATTTTGGTTTTTGAGTCACACCTCTTGGTTCTCACGGCTTACTTCTGGCTTTGGATCAGGAACCACTACAGGTAGGGCCAATACTGGGGGACCATATGGAGTGCTAAGGATCAAATTTGGGTCAGCAACATTTAAGATAAGCACCTTGTCCACTAAAAAAGTAAGATTTTGATATCAATAATATTATATCAGCACTCAATATCCATTTTCTTTCATCTGTTAAATGGACAGAGTTGTCAGTTCTGGATAAGATATTGTGAAAAAAACTTTATACCTTTCAGATGCTTTTCTAGGAAGCAAGATATTATGTTATCAAAGTAATTGCATTTGCTTCACAGGAGCTTAGTTTTGTTTGCAACCATATAAGCTTCTCTAATTGCTTTTGAAATCTTTTATTGTCACTTTGGTAAACTGGATAATTATTATTTCATAATTATCTGTGATCCCATTTTGGTTATGTATTTAAATCTTTTTGATATTTTTGAAAATCTTCTCAACATCATTTCTAAATGAAGTACTTTTCCTTTTTAACCTAATGCTACAAATTTTCAGGAGGCCCCTAAAACTTCTTTTTTCTTTTTTTGTTTTTTTTCGGGCCACACCCGTTTGATGCTCAGGGGTTACTCCTGGCTAAGCGCTCAGAAATTGCCCCTGGCTTGAGGGGACCGTATGGGACACCGGGAGATGGAACCTCGGTCCTTCCTTGGCTAGCGCTTGCAAGGCAGACTCCCTACCTCTAGCGCCCCCTCGCCGGCCCCTTTTTTTTTTTTTTTTTTTCTCTAAAAGTTCTTAAGTTCTTTTATAAAAAGAGATATGAGGGCCAGAGAGATAGTTCAAAATGCCAGCGCTTCTTAACACTTCTCAGGGACTTCACGGGATGACTACAGTGGATGGAACAGAAAACATTTTTCTCACAAGGCTTCTTCCCTCACTCCCTATTTCACCCAAGTCACCAGCAACACTCAGGGGGACCAGCAACGTAATTAGCAAGCTACCTAGGGAACTCATTTCTTTTGATGGGACATGATTCTTCCACCTCCAAGAGCCTATAACAAATGACCCCAAAGCTCAGTAACTTCAAGGAACAATTTATTCTGTTTACTGAATTTGTGAGACAGCTGGGCCCTGTCATTCAAATAAGCTGTATTTGACTGGTTAGCTTAGCCACTTAGTGCTGGGAGATAGCTCATGTCTTTTATCTGCTTTGCTTTGCCTCTTGTCTTTACCCCTTGAAAACATAGAAAGGCTCTCTAAGGTTAGGAAAAGTTAAAACAAGTTCTGTTGGGCCAGAGCAGTGGTGCAAGCTGTAAGGCGTTTGCCTTGCACGTGCTAGCCTAGAATGGGCCGCGGTTCGATCCCCCGGTGTCCCATAAGGTCTCCCAAGCCAGGAGTGCATCTATAGGAGTAATCCCTGAGTGTCACCGGATGTGGGCCCCCCCCCCCAAAAAAAAAACCCAAGTTCTATTGATGCCTGTACTTTGGAAGATGTGACAACCTCTTCTTGGAAAAGGCCACCTAGTTGTGTTTTCTTGACTCTGGTTGGGCTAGGACAGAGTGATAGCACAGAGGGTAGGGTATTTGCCTTGCACAGGGCTGACCCAGGACCCACCCTGGCTCAATCCCTGGCATCCCATATAGTCCCCCAAGCCTGCCAGGAACGATTTCTTAGCAAAGAGCCAGGAATAACCCTTGAGTGCTGCTAGGTGTGACCCAAAAACAAAACAAAACAAAAGAATACCTTTGTAGAACTCTCATTCACTGCTGGTGGGATTACTGCCTGGTCCAACCCATATTGAAGACAGTATGGAGGGTTCTCAGTAAACTAAGAATCGATCTGCCATATGACCCAGCAATCCTGCTTTTGGGTATCTATCCCTAAGACAAAAAAAAAAAACACTGATCCAGAAAGATATATGCACACTGTTATTTATTGCAGCACCCAGTGCAATAGCTCTTCGCTGGAATCAATGTAGATGTCCAACAACAGACAAGTGGATTATGAAGATGTGGTACATATATACAATGGAATACGAATACTACATAGCTGTAAGGAATGTTGCAATGTAGAGGAGGCCTCATATCTCAATCCCGAAGGAATTGGGGAATATGGGTTTGGAAGCAACACAAACACAGAAAATAATCCATTCCAGGTTAGTGAGATAAAACAGATTTAGGAACTCCTACCACAATTTATCTGCAATAAGACAAAAGGGCATAAGCAGGCAGACAGACATGCTGTGGGCCCAAACCGGAAGAAGTCTCTCTGACCGAGGTCTTTATTGGGAAAAGTAGGACCACCCCGTGGGTGGAGAGCAGATAGGGGTAGAGGACAATGTAAAGGTTCTTCCTGGCCAGGTGGGGCGAGCACATATAAAGAAGAAATATCGTGGGGCAGGAGAGATAGCACAGAGACAAGGCTTTTGCCTTGTGTGCAGAAAGACCGTGGTTGTATTCCCGGCATCCCATATGGGTCCCCTGAGCCTGCCAGGAGCGATTTCTGAGCGTAGAGCCAGGAGTAACCCCTGAGCGCCACAGGGTGTGATCCAAAAACCAAAAACCAAACAAACAAACAAAACACAGCCCTGTTATACTGGCAGGCTGGTGGGGAGAGGGTGGTGGCATGGGATGGACTCTGGGAACATTGGTGGAGGGAAGTTGACACTAGTGGTAGGATTGGTTCTGAAACATTAGATGTTTGAAACCCAACTATGAATAACTCTATAAATCACAATTGTTTTAGTAAAAAATAATTTTTTAAAACCTTGTAGGGACTGAAAAAAGAATACAGTGGGTAAGGTGCTTGTCTTGCTCACATCTGACATAGGGTTGATCCTCATCACCTATATGTGTTCTTGAGCCCTGTTAAGAGAATAGGGCCAGCAGTTAGTCCTTAGTGCCAACAATGTGGCCCAAAAAACAACACCCCCCAAATTATTTTAAATAGTCCTTTTGTAGGGCAGGAGAAGGAAAGACATTTTCTTTGCACATGCACATGGCCAGCTCCAGTTGATCCCTGAGCACCACCAGGAGTGACCACTGAGCAGACCCAGGAGTAATCTCTGAGTACAATTAAGTATGGGGGGAAAAACCTCAAGATAAATAAATAAAAATAAAAATACTTTTCTTTTTTTTTTTTTGTTTTTTGGGCCACACCCGGCAGTGCTCAGGGGTTACTCCTGGCTGTCTGCTCAGAAATAGCTCCTGGAAGGCATGGGGGACCATATGGGACACCGGGATTCGAACCAACCATCTTTGGTCCTGGATCGGCTGCTTGCAAGGCAAACGTCGCTGTGCTATCTCTCCGGGCCCAAGAATACTTTTCTAGTTGTAAGGACCTAGATGCCAGAGCCCCCAGCCTACAGGCATGATGGCTTAATACCAGCAGGACTTAGGTATACATATATTATTAATTTACACTCTTTTTTTTATTTTGGTTTTGGGCCATACACTGTGGAGCTCAGGATGTGACTCTGCACTCAGAAATCACTCTTGATGGGCTTGGAGGATCATATGGGATGCCAGGGATTGAATCCGGGTCAGCCACATGCAAAGCAAATGTCCTACATGCTGTCCAACCCCTAAATGTACCCTCTTAGATATGCAGGAATTTTCTTATCCAATGAATTCATTTACTAAAATTCTAATATTCCAATGTATTGTTTGGGAGCTACTCCTGTCCATATTCAGGGCAATGTACTTAGGGAACTTGATGACCCTCATGCTAAGTATTGTGCACTAGTTCTTTGAGCTATCTTCTTGCCTATCTATACAAGGAATTTGAGCACTAACTTCTATGTTGGTAGAGACTCCACAATTTAAAAAAATCAATTTCATTAGGTTGCACCCACTTCAGATGTCAGCCACAAATAGAGTGAGTGCCCGAGATATCTACACCTCTGCCTATCTGACAACAAATATGAGTGTTCTACCTCAGATATAATAATTCATTAGGACATTTCACTCAACTTAGGAAAATACTTTCCCTACATTTGCTGACTTTTAAAAGGACACACTAGGAAGAGTCAAATGGAGGAGACGAATGGGAAGAATCATGAGTCATGGCTGAGAGCAGGCCAAATATCATCATTAAAAAAGGACAACAAGACCTTGCACCAAAGTCTAAAAAAAGACAGTTTATTCTCATATTACCTCGCTCCCTAAAATCTCATTCTTTCTTTAGGCTTGAGTAGTAGGCACACTTAAGATAGAGTATGTAGGGCTGGAGCGGTAGCGCAAGCCATAAGAAGTCTGCCTTGTGCATGCTAGCCTAGGACAGGCCACAGTTCGACCCTCTGGCGTCCCATATGGTCCCCCAAGCCAGGAGCGATTTCTGAGCGCATAGCCAGGAATAACTCCTGAGCATCACTGGGTGTAGCCCAAATAACAAAAAAAAAAAAAAAAAAAGGGGGGGGCCGGGCGGTGGCGCTCGAGGTAAGGTGCCTGCCTTACCTGCGCTAGCCTAGGAGACGGACCGCGGTTCGATCCCCCGGCGTCCCATATGGTCCCCCAAGCCAGGAGCGACTTCTGAGCGTCACCAGGTGTGGCCCAAAAACCAAAAAAAAAAAAAAAGAATATGCCTCAGGAAATCAGCCCAGGAGGGGATTTTTATTGCCTATTCTGGCACCCAGGAGTCTCCCTTACACCTTTTTTTTTTTTTTTTTTTTTGATTTTTGGGTCACACCCGGCAGCGCTCAAGCTCAGAAATCTCTCCTGGCAGGTATGGGGGACCATATGGGATGCCGGGATTCAAACCACCGTCCTTCTGCGTGAAAGGCAAGCGCCTTACCTCCATGCTATCTCTCTGGCCCCAACACCCTTTCTTTATTATTTTATTATTTATTAAATGTTTTTCATTAAAACACTGTGATTTACCAAAGTTATTATGATTTATACAATCATAATATAATTGATCTGGGCATTAAATGTTTCAACACCAATCCAATCACCAGTGTGATTTCCCTCCACCAGTGTCCCCAGTTTTCTACCCACCATGCCAGACTGCCTCCTTGCAGGTTCAAGAAAATCTACTTTATATTGTTTGTTACAACACAGAGGCAAATTGTTAGGGTCCAGAAATCGAAGGAAGAGACACAAATTGGAGTAAAGTTTAAACTTTATTCTGCCTGCCAACAGCTCCTAACTGACCTGTCAGGGTTCTCTTCCACAAGGGATGAAAGAACACCGCTCAAAGTCGCAAATGGGATTATATAGAATAGGGATATAGAGATGTTCTAGCTTTCTGATGATCTTTAAAATAATTGGCTCTTGTCTAGGGGTAACTTTCTATTGCTCCCTTGTCCTTCCCTGATAGGCTACCTGGTATGGCCAAGTAGACTGAGGTGGGGACTATGGAAATAGGCACACACCATGTGGTCCTCACAAAATGGTCTTTCTCTCTGCTCAGAACCTAAAGAAGACTGCCATGTGGCTTTTACAAAATGGCGTCCCTCCTTATTCAGAATTCAGGTCCCAACAAAATGAAATTATCAAAACTTAAATCAATAAGATTGTAATCATTGTTTTTATCTCACAATGGTATTGAAATAAATAGTTTTATTTGATGAAGTCTTTATTTTTGAAAGTTCTTTAATTGCGTGGAAAGGAAAGAAAGCTAGTTTCAGTAACTGGAGTCATTTGTGTGTGGGTAGTTTGGTCTTGATGATTGGTTGTTTTATTGTTTTTATCATCTTTTGGGGAAATAATACACCTGGTGGTGCTCAGGGATTACTTCGGGCTTCAAGGTGTTTGTGGATCCTGAGTTGTTGGTGATTGAACTCAGAGCTCCCACATGAAATCTTATTCTCTGGTCTTGTTTGGTCATTACTAAGTGAATGCTGGGCATTGAAGCAGATGAACTTACTGACAGGCAGGCAGGGGGCCCTGGCAATACGGATTAAGAAATTACTGGCGCGGGGGTGAGGGGGTGGGGAGAAATTATTCAGACACCAGCCTAAAAACATAAAAGGTGAAAATTTACTAGGATGAGGAAATGACAGTCCTGATAAGGCCCTGAGAGCAGGAGCTCCAACAGCAGACAAAAGGCTGTGATAAGAATAAGAAAAGGATAGATAGCTTGCCATCTCAGGATGAGAAGATGGGCCACCCCCACCTTCACTCCCTACCCCCATCTTGCCAAAGCCATTCATGCCTGCTTCATTCATCACCCAGAATCATTGATTTTCTGATGGCCCTGCCTCATCATTGACCCTTTATGATTCCCTTCGTGGACAATTATCTGACCAATTCTGTTTGGGGGGCTGATATCAACAGGGCTTTATAAAGTGAGTACTGGCACCCTCCCCCTTCTTCCTTCTTTTAAGAATCTTTCTTTTTCCAGGAAGCCTGGCACTTGTAACCAAACCCACAAATGCAGTCGTCTTGTTCAAACCTGGCCAGCTCAATAGACTCACTCTTTTTCTCAAATGAGATGTAAACTGAGCCATGAAAGAGCATGGGGACACTGGCCCATGCAGCAGAAAGCTGGCCATCTCAAAAGGAGATTACACACCCCTAAAATTCATAGTATCAGTAGTAGTGTTTTGAATTTCTGGAAAACTTCGTTTTTTGAATGCTGTCATCCCTATAGAAACACACCAATTTAATAGAATGTACAGCTAACAGGAGCTTACTAAACCTTCTGCCATTGTATTAATGACTTCATTGGAGATACAATAATTTTCACAAATGTACTTGTTACTTTACTTTTTCTTTTTTTTTTCTTTTTTTTACTTTCTTCTCTTCTTTTGGATTTTCTTCTTTTTCAATAACTTTGCTTTCACTTACCTGGAACAAATGTATTATGATCAATATGTCAATTATGTAATGCATTTTCTTTAAATAAATTTTAAATTATTTTCAAAGAATAAGAAAAAAGACAACCAACAGATTCAAATTCATCTCCTTGACAACAGTCTATCAACATTCTCTTATATATACAGGAATTCCTATGTCGGACAGTTGAAAAAACTCTATAAAATTAATTTTGCCGAGGCTAACAGGGACATTTCCCATTGGAGGTTATCTATATCTCATCTTCTCACTTTTGGATATTTACTTTCAGTTCCCTTCCCTATGGAGAAACCTGTCTTCTCTATGACGATGTTTCTCTTTCTTTTCTCTCATATTTCCTGAATAAAGATATTATACTTAACTATTATTTTCTTCCAAAACAACGAACCCAGGAAATAGACACCTTAGTGGAGGCCAGAACTGACTCTTTTTTTTTTCCCCTGAAAAGAGCAATTTATCACTTTAACCTAAGACCATGGCTCCAAAGGACTCTGGACTCAGGTGGTTTCAACAAGCCCCCATGCTGCGAAGAGAAAGTGGAATTAAAGTGCAGTTTGGTGGCTACCCTAGGGCTGGTTGCTCTGGGGCTGGTGAGACATAAGTATTGACAGTATGAAGGGGCTCATGGCAGGCTTTACCAATCCAATCTCCCAATCCCAGCACTTACTTAGTTGGATTGAGCAAGAAGGCAATAGCACTTTCTCTGCCAAGGGGTCTAATGCCATTGCTCCCCATTTTGCCCGAGTCACCTGCAACATTTCATGAACCACCTAAGAGACCTACTTTTGCATAGGCTCCATATCTACCTGCAACAATATCATGCATGGCTAATGAGCCTAAAGAAGACAGGAAATGCCAGCTCATGAAAATGGCCAGTCCTCTTTTATTTCACTATTAGTGGAGGTTGTTCAGTTAGGAATCAATCTGTGTTTGGGTTTCCTTATTGCAAGGATTTCTGTCAATGTGATATCGAGCTTGAATTTCATAACATTATTTTGTGCATAATGTAGGGACTATGTTCTAAGAAAAGCACAGGAACAGTTGAATATAATATATATAGGGCCAGAGAGATTATACAGTGGGTAGGGTGCTAGCCTTACATGTGATCGACCCTGTTTTGATCCTCAGCATTCCATATGGTTCATTGAACACCACCAGAAGTAATTACTAAATGTAGAAGCAAGAGTAACTCTGAGACATTGCCAGGTATGGCACTCCCCCCCAAAAAAAGAGGGGCTTTCTTGGGAGCCAGAGAGCTAGTACAGGAGTTAAGGTGCATGCTTGTTTTCAATGTGATTGACCCTGTTTTGACACCAGCACTACTTATAGGTCCCTTGACCACAGAGTTCTGAGTAATGACCCGTGAGCACAGAGTCAGGAATGGCCTATTCTATCCCTAACAAAATAAAAAAAATTTAGTGACATGAAAACATTCTTAAACTGGGAAAAATATCCACCAGCACAGGCTAGTAGGAAGGATCTTGTTTTATGCTTTGCATAGCTTGAAACTTAACAGTTTAACACATTCTAGAAGTTTCTCAGGAAACTCATGCATATGCATGAGAGAAAAGTTATACGTGGACATTTGGGGGAACACACAGTATCACATGTATAGAAAGTGGCAAAGAAACATCATCAGGGGCCGGGAAGGTGGTGCTAGAGGTAAGGTGTCTGCCTTACAAGCGCTAGCCAAAGAACGGACCGCGGTTCGATCCCCCGGCGTCCCATATGGTCCCCCCAAGCCAGGGGCGATTTCTGAGCACATAGCCAGGAGTAACCCCTGAGCGTCAAACGGGTGTGGCCCAAAAACCAAAAAAAAAAAAAAAAAAAGAAAAAAAGAAACATCATCAGAGGTTTGATTTTTTTAGTATAGTAATGAAGGGAGGTCCCATAGGGCTCCGCTGGTTGGTATTGTTTGATCAGGGTCTGGCGTTTATCAGTACGAAAGTGTTCTTTAGGTTTTCTCTGTCTTGTCCATATCAGAGCCAAAAGAATACAATAAGGTGGCCTTTCTTTTTTTTTTTTTTTTGGTTTTTGGGCCACACCCAGCATTGCTCAGGGGTTACTCCTGGCTGTCTGCTCAGAAATAGCTCCTGGCAGGCACGGGGGACCATATGAGACACTGGGATTTGAACCAACCACCTTTGGTCCTGGATCGGTTGCTTGCAAGGCAAACGCAGCTGTGCTATCTCTCCCGGCCCTTGGTGGCCTTTCTTAGGAAGAGATTGATACAACCTCCATACTACAGGCATTAATCAGTTCTATTTTAGCTTTTACTTTCCCTGATTTCTTTACTCTTTGAGGAACATTTGCATCTAAAGAAGGAGGAAGCAATTGCTACGTATTCTTAACTACTGTTCTAAACCAAAGGACATCTTTGCATTTGTATGCTTTGCATATGGAAGCCTCAGTTTGAACTCTGACAATGCATGGTTCCCTGCTCACCTTTGGAAGCAACCCTCAAGCACTGAGTCAGGAGTAACCACTTAGAAATGTGGGTAAGCCCCCCACACTAAAAGAAATAAAAAGAAATGTTCCAAAAGACCAAGGTTCATGGTAGAGCACTTTTCTTACATGTGGTGTTAAGGTTGGAGAGATGGTAAAGAAAGTAGAACACTTTCCTTGCAAGTTGCTGAACCAAATTTGATCCTGGCACTCCTTATGATCCCACAGCTGTTCCAGGAGTGAACCCTGGGCACAGAAGCTGGAGTAAGTCCTGAGCACTACTGGGTATGGCCCCCAAACAAAAAGCAAACAAAAACACATATGTATTGTTAGCCCTGCACTGCCAAAAAAAAAAAATCCCTCACATTTTTTTTTTGTTTTTTGTTTTTTTTGGGCCACACCCGTTTGATACTCAGGGGTTACTCCTGGCTAAGTGCTCAGAAATTGACCCTGGCTTGAGGGAACCATATGGGACGCCGGGGGTGGGGGTGGGGGGATCAAACCGCGGTCCTTCCTTGGCTAGCACTTGCAAGGCAGACACCTTACATCTAGCGCCACCTGACAGGCCCCAATCCCTCACATTTTTAAAAATTGAACTCACGGGCCTGGAGAGATAGCACAGCGGTGTTTGCCTTGCAAGCAGCCAATCCAGGACCAAAGGTGGTTGGTTCAAATCCCAGTGTCCCATATGGTCCCCCGTGCCTGCCAGGAGCTATTTCTGAGCAGACAGCCAGGAGTAACCCCTGAGCACCGCCAGGTGTGACCCAAAAACCAAAAAAAAAAAAAAATTGAACTCACAGGGCCAGAGAGATAGCATGGAGGTAAGGCATTTGCCTTTCATGCAGAAGGATGCAGCATCCCATATGATCCCCCAAGCCTGCCAGGAGCGATTTCTGAGCATAGAGCCAGGAGTAACCTCTGAGCGCTGCCGGGTGTGACCCAAAAACTAAAAAAAAAAAAAAAAAATTGAACTCACATACAATACACAGATACAAAGTTGTTCATGGTTGAGTTTCAGTCAGACAGCATTCCAACACCTGTCTCTTCACCAGTAAACATATCCTGCCATCAATGTCCCTAGTTTCCCTCCTGCCCTCCAGCAAGCTTGCCTCTATGGCAGATAACTTCTCTGCTTTCTCTCATTGTCTGTCTGTCTCTCTCTCTCTCTCTCTCAAACACACACACACACACACACACACAAAGATATTTTCATTGGGGTTGGGCTCTGCCTCAAAAGTGGTTCAATTTTCCATGAGACTTTGAGTTTAATGTCAGTGTTACTGGCACCTGGATTAACAGAAATCCTGCCAGTCAGAGCTCCTGGCCGACTGACTTCCTGGCAACTCTGCTGTTTATGGTCTCAGGCACTGCAAACAATTGTTCCACCATAGCACCACAGTGCCCGAAATCACAGCTAAAATGACATGTGGGCATAATCACTAGACCTGGGCAGGCACTGAAACTCAAAAGGAGTGCAACCCTCATCAAGCACAGCAGCCAGCTGTGTGAGCATGACAACCAATGGAGCAGGCAAACTCTGTGTGGAAAAAAATGTGACAGAGAAAGTAAAGTGGGGAAACAGTCTGATCATTTCTCAAAAATGAGGTGGTGGCTAGAGAGAGTACAGAGGGGAGGGTCCTTGCCTTTCAACCTAAGTTTGATCACCCTCACCCCGTGGGTCCCCAGGAGTGATCTCTGCAAGCGTTGAAGTAAGTCCTGAGCACCTCTGGGTGTGACAAAACAAAGAAAAGGAAAAGAAAGGAGGAGGTAGAGCAGAAGGAGGAAGGAATGTTTTGAAGAGAAAGCCAGGAGCTTGCAGATTTAGTAGGTTCCAGGCCCCAAGTCTTTCTGGATCACTGTAACCAGGCTAGGCATAATTTGCCAAAATCACACACTTGGCATCCTTCCAGATTATTGCCAGTGGAGTCAAAGGGGGGCTCGGGGGTGGGAGGAAATCTTGTCTCCCTGCTCCTTTGCCAATTGATTCAGTCTTCCTTCTGAAACACGTTATTACTTGATACCTGATACTTATCATAGCAAGAATTTTTTTTTCAAGCTCAGGTATAAAAACTCTTAACAATGTGCCACTTTTTTTTTTCGGGCCATACCCGTTTGATGCTCAGGGGTTACTTCTGGCTAAGTGCTCAGAAATTGACTCTGGCTTGGGGGGACCATATGGGATGCTGGGGGATCAAACCACGGTCCTTCCTTGGCTAGCGCTTGCAAGGCAGACGCCTTACCTCTAGTGCCACCTCGCTGGCCCCAATGTGCCACTTTCTAGAGAAACCAAAAGAAGTTGATGAATGATACTTTCGCACACAGATCTATAAGTGGTGCCCTGCTATTTTTCTAATCTGTCTTTCTTTGCTCTCTCTTCAACCAAGCTTATACCCAAGTGGTACCATTGCTTGTTACTTACATGCAAAACTCAGAAGAATAGTACAGTGAGTGGGCAGGGCACTTGCTTTGCATGTGGCCGACTGAGTTCCATCTCCGAGTACCTTGAGGAGTAAGCCCTGAGCACTGCTGGCCCCAAAACAAACAAGAAAAACTTACAAGTAAACCCAGAATCAGGGGTTAGAGGCCTCTATTCTCAGGAGGAAATGAGGTCATTGTTCTTTTGCCTGCTGTTAATGCTAATGACCTAGTGGTCCTCCCAGACATAAGGGGGTTGTGTCTGCTGTCTCTGTAGATGTACCTGGAGAAAGCAGCACAGACTGTAGATCATACATCATCAAGAATGAAAATCACTTCGAGGGGCTGGAGCTATGGCACATACAGTAGGGCATTTGCCTTGCATGCGCTAACCTAGGACAAACTGCGGTTCAATCTCCCTGCGTCCCATATGGTCCTTCAAAGCCTGAAGCGATTTCTGAGTACATAGCCAGGAGTAATCCCTAAGCATCTCCAGGTGTGGCCCAAAAACCAAAACAAAAAAGAAAAGGAAAAGAAAATCATCTCGAAACTGAAGAATCACTCACTCTAGCTTCCCTCCTACCCATGTTAAGTGCCCAGATTCTGTTTTGTTTTGTTTTGTTTTGTTTTGTTTTGTTTTGTTTTGTTTGGGGGCCACACCCAAAAATGCTCAGAGGTTACTCCTGGCTTTACAGTCACGAATTACTCCTGGACAGTTCAGGGGACCATATGGGATGTTGGAAATCCAATTTGGGGGATCAAACCTGGGTTAACCTTGTACAAGGCAAGTGCCCTACCTGCTGTACTATGGCTCCTGAGTGCTCAGTTCTTGCCACACACACACACTGGCTAACAGATCCTCACACATTTCAAAAAAAGCAGTGAGAGGCAAAGGCAAGAACTCAAGAACCCCAGACTACAGAGAGCAAAACCAAGGCTCTGAAACTGGAATTTCGCATCATCTTTGAGGCATCATCCTGCCTCTGCTGCTGTTTTTAGAGTCTACACAGTTTTGTTTTTCCTTCTTTGAAAGCACAGCTAGCATATGAAATGTTCCCTACTATGTTTTATGTAAGGTGAGGACTAGGGTGAGGGAGTAATTCAAGTTCTAATTTGGCAAAGTACAGTTTGGCACAAATTACTCATGTATAAACCAAGAAACCATCCCCACAATGGCAATAATGAACTCACCCTTCACCTCTATAATCCCCTGTGCCTTTTGTTTTTGTTTATCCCCTATCTCTATCCACAGTGCCTGTTTCACCATGAAATGATTTGCTTTCTTTCTTTTTTTTTTTAAACTTTTTTTTGGTGGGGGATCACACCCGGCAGCACTCAGGGGCTACTCCTGGTTCTATGCTCAGAAATCGCCCCCGGCAGGCTCGGGGGACCATATGGGATGCTGGGATTCGAACCACTGTCCTGTATGCAAGACAAATGCCTTACCGCTGTGCTATCTCTTTGGTCCCAATGATTCGCTTTCTGTCACTACTGATTAGATCACATTTTCTACAGTATTATTTAAGTCCACTTATATAATATTTACTCTATTTTCTTGTTCGTGTCATAAAAATTATTATTTTTAAAATAAACTTTTTTATTTGAAACATCAAAGTTTTTCAATACAGTTATTTTTGGTATGCAACACCAATCCTACCACCAACACCACCAAGGTAATATTTCCTTTGTCATTATCCCCAGTGTCCCACCCCTAGCCTCTTAGCCAGTATGAATAATTTATTTACTATTGCTTGTTACAACTAAATGGTAAGAAAATTGTGAAAATTGTCATATCTCACAATGGGGCTATTGTCTAAAGGTTTACTAAGCTGTTTGTTGCTGGTTGTGCATTTCTGGTTTTGGTTTTGTCTTTTAAACTTAGGTGGCTTCTATGATAATTCCACATCTAATTTGGTGTATTCCTACTGGGATGTCAGTATGAAAAGTAAGGAGGTGTTGCATGGCTTCATAGTCCAGGTCTTTAAGGATATGTGGAACTTGGTCTATGAGGACCGTAGGCATGGCTGCTGGGACTTCTGGAAGTATAGAGGCTAGGGTAGATAGCCCATCCTTGCTCCAAAGAATCCTCAGAGATTTGAGCCACAAAATAGGCATGCATGGAGATTTTGACAATAAAGTATCTCTGCTGAGATTAGTAGAAAAGTGGTGAATCTGGGTTGTTGGTGTGGAGGCAGTTGTGGGATGTGTTTGCAGCTGTTGAGGCTTCAGCAGGGCAAGGGACTTGCCCTTGCCCCCCTCCCAACAAGCTCCAATACAATCTGTGGGATCAGTATATCTATGAATTTTCACTGCTTGGTTTGCCTTTCTTTTTAGATCTAAATGAGTCTATGGTACTGGGGATAGGCAGACATGGTGACTCTCCCTATTTTTTTTGTTTATTTTTTTGTTTGTTTGTTTGTTTTTGTTTTGGAGTCACACCCCAGGTTACTCCTGGCTATACACTCAGAAATTTCTCCTGGCTTGGGGAATCATATGGGACACCGTAGGAACGAACCCATGGTCTGTCCTAAGCTAGCGTAGGCAAGGCAGACACCTTACTGCTTGTGCCACTGCTCTGGCCTTGGTGACTCTCCCTAATGTGTTTTTTCATAATTTTTTTTTCTTTTTCCAAGTAAAAAAAAAACCACTTTTTTAAAAGTACAAGATCGTCCAAGGTCACAAGAAGAAATAGAGTGAAAGAGAAAGAATTTAAGGAAATCCATAATTTTACACACAGCAAAAATATTTGTTTACATATGTATGTGTGTGTTCCGGGGAATGTTTGGACTGCATTAGTTGTGTTCTGAGTTTCCTGCTGACTCTGTGCTCAAGGGTCAGTCCTAGCTATGCTCAGGGGACCGTGTGCAGTGTTGAAAATCAAACTAGGGTTGTGTGTAAGGCAAGCACCATCCTACCCATTGTGCAATCTGTTTGGGCTAAAAATATAGTTTGAAAAACAAATGGTATTACATCATAAGCACTGGTTATTACATCATAACCATAATTCCAGGGTTTTGTTTTTTTTTTTTTGTTTTATTTGCTGTGTCAGGAAATACGCAAGGTGTGCACTTTATATGCAGGGTGAGCTATATCCCTGGCCTTTTACCTGGTTTTTGGTATAAGCAAAATTTTCCTTTTTGGTGCTGGAGGGGTTGGGGTCACACACCCAGTAGTGCTTTGATTTCTTTGTTTTTGTTTTGGGGCCACATCCAGCGATGTTCAGGGGTTACTCCTGCCTCCGTGCTCAGAAATTGCTCTTGGCAGGCTTGGGGGACCATATGGGATGCCAGGGATCGAACCCAGGTCTGTCTCGGGTCATCAGAATGCAGGGCAAATGCCCTACCGCTGTGCTATCACTTCAGCCCCCAGCAGTGCTCTAGGGCTACTCTACTCTTGGGTTTGTGGAACTTGTTCCTAGTAGCATTAAGGGTAGTGTTGGGGATCAAATTAGAGTTGGCTACATGCAAAGCAAGTGCCTTGAAACCTGTACTATTTTTCTGGCTCAAAAAAGTATTTTTCTTGGCAATATTTCAGAACAACAAAAACAAACTCTAGAACTCAACCTAAAAAAAATTGTGCAAAATTGGAGAAACCAGTTTTTTGCTCAAGATTATTAAAATAAAAATTTCTTTAAAAATGAAGCTATAAACTATATGAAATCATTCAAGGCTATCCTATTATGATTTGCAAATTTATCTATATATCTGAGGTATTTTCAAACAAAATCCACATAGATTTTATTATGAACTTGTTAATATTTTCAAGTTCATCTGGAAGTGTAAATGTCAAAGATAAAAAAAATCTGTATAAAGAGCAATTGGGAGTACTTTGCCTACACATACAAAAATATAGTTTAAGACATCAGCAGTCAAACAACACAGTATTGACATAAGGCTATGAGAGATCAGTGGAATAGAACAGAAATTATGGAAACAACTCAAATAAAATTTAGTGTTGATTTGGCATTTTAAATTAAAAGCAAGTCATAATGGATATTTGATAAACCTGTTGTTTTGGGTAAAAATAATAACACTAACTCAAAATAAAAAAATCTCAAGGCAATATCAGATGCTTAAAGACAAAGTCATAAAAATTACTGTTACTGTGATAAAAGAAAACAGCACACTTCAAAAACCTTTATCCCACAGGAGGAGGCCACACCTGCTAGTCTTAGTCTCAGAGGATTCTGCAATGTTAGAGACTAAATTCTGGCTTCCAGTATGACAGCCTGGGCTCTCTCTATTCCTTTGAGTTATCACCATGACTCTAAAAAATTTTTTTGAGGGGGATCACACCTGGCAGCACTCAGGGGTTACTCCTGGCTCTATGCTCTGAAATCGCTCCTGGCAGGCTTGGGGGACCATATGGGATGCTGAGATTTGAGCCACTGACCTTCTCTATGCAAGGCAAACACTCTACGTTCATGCTATCTCTCTGGCCCCTAAAAATTTTTTTAATGGAAGGAGAAAATTGTTCTTTTGTTTTATTTAATCTTGTTTTGTGTTAGGCCACACCTAGAGATACCCAGGCTTCATCCTGGCTCTGTATTTAGGGATCACTTCTGGTGGGGTTGGGGCACCATATGTGGTTCTAGGAATGAAACCCAAGTCAGCTGCCTGCAAGGTAAATACCCTACCCACTGTACTATTACTTCAGCTCATTCTTAGTCAAATTTTATAGATATGAAGAAAAATATTAATAGATTTGACTGTGTAAATATGTTAAACTTCTATACAGCAAAAATACTATAAATTTAAAAAGACCAAGAAATAAAGAAAATATTTAATATTTAGATAAACATAAGCAAATCCACTATATGGTTGTTTTGGTTTTTGTTTGTTTGTTTGTTTTGGGTCACACCCAGCAGTGCTCAGGGGTTACTCCTGGCTCTTTGCTCAAATTGCTCTTGGCAGGCTCTGAGGACCATAAGGGATGCTGGGATTCAAACCACCATCTGTCCTGTTTTGGTGGCATGCAAGGCAAATGCCTTACTGCTGTGCTATTGCTACAGCCCCAATACATTATATGTTTTTTTGTTTATTTGTTTTGAGTTTTTTGTTTTTGCTTTGTTTTTTGGGTCACACCCAGTGGCACTCAAGGGTTACTCCTGGCTCTGCATTCAGAAGTCGCTCCTGGCAGGCACGGGGGACCATATGGGATGCCAGGATTTGTCCTGGATCTTTTGCATACAAGGCAAACGCCTTACCACTTATCTCTCCGAGCCCCACATTATATGTTTTTAATTCTAGTAACCAAACCCAAAATCTCACATATGAAAAGATTGAATTCAATATTATATATACATTATTGAAACACCATGGGTACAAAATTGTTTATGATTGAGTTTCAGTTATAGAACAGCACTCTTCACCAGTACACATTTCCTGCCACCAATGTCACCTGTTTTCTTTCACCCCCCTTTCCCCCTGTTTGCCTTTGCCTCTGGGGGCAGACTTTTTTATTCTCCCTCTCTCTCTCTTTCTCTCTCTCTCTCTCACTTTCTCTCTCCTTCCCTCTCTCACACACAGTGATTTATACTATTGTTAATGAAGAGGTAACATGCACATCACTTTATTCTCTTTCAGCACCCAGTTCTTGTCCAGAGTGATCAGTGTTCCAACTATCATTATCACAGAGGAGCCTTCTCTATCCTAACTGTATTCATGGCTCTTTCTGAGGCAAGCTTTCTACCATGGACTGGACCTCCTGGCCTTCATCATCTCTATTGTCTCTGGATATTACTATACTGTCTTATTTTTCTTATATCCCACAAATTATTCTGTGTCTATCCTCCTTCTGATTCATTTTATTATTCAGCATAATACTCTATATCCATCCATGTAAAAGCAAATGTTATTACTTCATTTTTCCTAACAGCTGCATAGTATTCCATTGTGTTGATGTACCACAGTTTCTTTAGCCAATTATCTATTCTCTGGTGGTAGGGTTGCTTCCACATTCCTGCTATTGTAAACAGTGCTGCAATGAACATTGGAATACAGAGGACTTTTCTGCATGGTGTTTTTGGGCTCCTAGGGTATATCCCTAGGGATGGTATTGCTTAATCATATTGAAGCTCAATATCTAGTTTTCTGAGGAATATCCATATTGTTTTCCAAAAAGTCTGGACCAGTCTACATTTTCATTCCCAAGGGAATGAGAGTCTCTTTCTCCTTGCATCTGTGACATCACTGATCGTTCTTGTTCTTTGTGATGTGTACCAGTCTCTGTGTTGTAAGATGATACCTCATTGTTGTTTTCATTTGCATCTCCCTGATGATCAGTGATGTGGAGCATTTTCTCATGTGTCTTTTGGTCATTTGTATTTCTTCTTTGGGGAAATGTCAGTTCATTTTGGAAGCATGTATTCTTTTTTGTTTGTTTGTGTGTGTGTGTGTGTGTGTGTGTGTGTGTGTGTGTGTGTGTGTGTGTGTGTGTCACACCCGGCAGTGCTCAGGGGTTACTCCTGCTCTATGCTCAGAAATTGTTCCTGGCAGGCTCAGGGGACCATATGGGATGCCAGGATTTGAACCACCGACCTTCTGATTGCAAGGCAATCACATTACCTCCATGCTATCTCTCCGGCCCCGGAAGCATGTACTCTAATACTGAGCTACATCCCTGACCATAGGGGCTCTCTGGATTGAACCCAAATTGGCCTCATTCAAGGAGAGTGCCTTATCAGCTGTATTGTATCTCCAGCCTCAAGAAATATAAAACAGGGGTCGGAGAGATAGCACAGCGGCATTTGCCTTGCAAGCAGCCGATCCAGGACATTGGTGGTTGGTTCGAATTCGGCGTCCCATATGGTCCCCCATGCCTGCCAGAAGCTATTTCTGAGCAGATAGCCAGGAGTAACCCCTGAGCACTGCCAGGTGTGGCCCCCCGCCCAAAAAAAAAAAAAATATATATATATATATATATATATAAAATACTTTTTTTGTTTGTTTTTGGGTCACACACACTGGCACTCAGAGGTTACTCCTGGCTCTCTGTTTAGAAATCGCCCCAGCAGGCTCAGGGGACCATATGGAATGCTGGGTATCGAACTACCATCCATCCTGGGTTGGCCACGTGCAAGACAAATGCCCTACCACTGTGCTATCTCTCCAGCCCTGAGAAATGTAAAATATTTCTTAACTGGAAGTTGCAAGACTATTGAAATGTCACTTCTTTCTAAACTTCTAGATAATTAAAACAAACCCAATAAAAACATAACAGGATTTTTGTAGAAATCAATAAGTGAATTCTAAAGTATATCAGCAAATATAAATAATCTGCAATAGCTAAAGCAGTTTTTAAAGGTATGCAAAACTTTTCAAAAGTAAATGAAACTGGAGATTTACATTACTTGATTTCAAATCAACTAATTTGAAGTAATCAGGTAATATTGAGTAATGGATGAACCCAAATATAGACTCACAGGATTAATTTATGAATAATTTCTTTTATCATTTTCCCTTCTCTATTGTAGTGGTGGTGTCTAGGGATCACACTTATTTATAATGTTCACAACATTTCTTGTGGTATGTCAGGCATCAGGGATTACCCCTTAAATGCCCCAAATCACACTTGGTAATATTTAACATGCCAGGGCTCATGCAAGCATGGAAGGTACCCTATGACTGCTCTACATATATGACTATACCAAAATAAATCAGTAAGAGAAAAGGAAAAGTCTTCAAAATATGAAACAGCTTTGTATAAAGAAGGAACATTGATGGGGCTGGAGAGATAGCTCAAAGGCCTGGGATGTAGGTTCTGCATGATGTACATTAGTTTCAATCGTAGGACTTCAGAGTGCCCTAAGCATTGTGAGGAGAAATCCCTAAGCACAAAGACAGAAGAGTGAACTCCTGAGCACTACTAGGAGTCCTCACCCCCCCAAAAATTGACTTTTACTTCTAACCATATTCAAAATTAGCTTAATCATAGAATAAAATAGAAAATTATATTTCTGTTTTACATAAATAAATTTATATTTATACATTATGTTTATAAATAACATATTTATAATATATAATATATGATAATATATTTTGGGTATTTTTTTTATATTTTGGGGCCACACCCAGTGATGCTCAGGGGTTACTCCTGGCTATGTGCTCAGAAATCACTCCTGGGCCCGGAGAGATAGCACAGCGGTGTTTGCCTTGCAAGCAGCTGATCCAGGACCAAAGGTGGTTGGTTCAAATCCCGGTGTCCCATATGGTCCCCCGTGCCTGCCAGGAGCTATTTCTGAGCAGACAGCCAGGAGTAACTCCTGAGCACCGCCGGGTGTGACCCAAAAACCAAAAAAAAAAAAAGAATTAAAAAAAAAATAAAAGAAATCACTCCTGGCTTGGAGGACCATATGGGATCAAACCACCATCTGTCTTAGGTCAGCTGCGTGCAAGGCAAATGCCCTACCCCTGCACCACAGGTCCAGCCCCTACTTTTTTTTTTTTTTGGAGGCCACACCCGGTGACACTCAGTTACCTGGTTACTCCTGGCTATGCACTCAGAAATCACTCCTGGCTCAGGGAACTATATGGGACACCAGGGATCGAACCCAGGTCCACCCTGGGTCAGCCGTGGGCAAGGCAAATGACCTATCACTGTTCTATTTCTCCGGCCCTGATAATATACTTTTTATAGTTAAATATAATTTAAATTATAAAATAAATGATAACTTATATAAAAGTATAAACCATAAAAGTTCTATAAGAGATTCTAAACTCGGGCAGGTGAGATGTCTCAAAGGAACAGACACCTGTTTTGCATACTGGTGTGCTAGGTTCTGTTACAGCATTGAAAAATCCCCCCAAGCTCTACTGGGAGTAATCCCAAGTAACTCTAGGTGTTAACCAAACCCTCCTTCCCACCTCAGTTCTCAGACAAAGAGTACCTGTAAGAACAGTGGATTGGCTAAAAGCCTTGCAAGTTATGGACATGGGCTCAAATTTTTGGTGTCTCTCAGGCTCTCAGCCTATTCCTGGCACTTCTGCTTTTTTGATTCTAGCAGCTCTCCTGCCTGATCTAGACCACTGCAAGTGATCTTCAGACACACTACAACTAGGTGAGTGTAAGTGCCACAGAAATGGCCACAATTAAAAAAAAATATGCTGGGGCCGAAGAGATAGCACAGCGGTGTTTGCCTTGCAAACAGCCGACCCAGGACCTAAGGTGGTTGGTTCGAATCCCAGCGTCCCATATGGTTCCTCGTGCCTGGCAGGAGCGATTTCTGAGCAGACAGCCAGGAGTAACCCCTGAGCAATGCCGGGTGTGGCCCAAAAACCAAAAACCAAAAATAAATAAATAAATAAATAAATAAATAAATAAATAAATAAATAAATAAATATGCTAGCACCATGTCACCATGTCCATAAGGAAGAGGCCTGATGGGCATGTGGATGAACATCTCAGTCTACTCCTTGGAGCATCATAGCCAATACTTGCACCCTCCCAGCAAACTTGTTCAAGCACTGCAAGTGAAGTGTGCAAAGCTCAGTCAAGTGTGTGATCCCCATGACGC
Source organism: Suncus etruscus (assembly GCF_024139225.1). Classification (NCBI taxonomy): domain Eukaryota; kingdom Metazoa; phylum Chordata; class Mammalia; order Eulipotyphla; family Soricidae; genus Suncus; species Suncus etruscus. Next base: position 75,880,271 of record NC_064861.1, on the reverse strand, counting down.
ATTAATTCAGTGAACACCACAGCTAAAAAAATGTGTGCACACCACAGCCTGGTGTTAGTGTAACCACAGTTCATTGCAACAATATTTACGACAATCATGACAAAGGGAAGGAAATAAAAATAAATAGTAAAAACTATAATGAGGTGTTCATTTAAAAAAAGTTTCTCTAGGGGCCGGAGAGATAGCATGTAGGTAAGGTGTTTGCCTCACATGCAGAAGGTCAGTGGTTCGAATGCCGGCATCCCATATGGTCCCTGGAGCCTGCCAGGAGCAATTTCTTTTTTTTTTTTTTTTTTTTTTTTTTTGGTTTTTCGGGCCACACCCGTTTGATGCTCAGGGGTTACTCCTGGCTACGCGCTCAGAAATTGCCCCTGGCTTGGGGGGACCATATGGGACGCTGGAGGATCAAACCTCGGTCCTTCCTTGGCTAGCGCTTGCAAGGCAGACACCTTACCTCTAGCGCCACCTCGCTGGCCCCTCAGGAGTAATTTCTTTTTTTTTTTTTTTTTTTAAGTTTTTGGTTTTTGGGCCACACCCGGCGGTGCTCAGGGGTTACTCCTGGCTGTTTGCTCAGAAATAGCTCCTGGTAGGCACGGGGGTGGGGGGGTGGGGGGGACCATATGGGACACCGGGATTCGAACCAACCACCTTTGGTCCTAAATAGGCTGCTTGCAAGGCAAACATCTCTCTGGGCCCTCAGGAGTAATTTCTAAGTGTAGAGCCAGGATTAACTCCTGAGCGCTGCTGGGTGTGACCCAAAAACCAAAAACCAAAAAAAATAAAAGTTTTTATGAGAAGGCTGGAGAGATAGCACAGTGGTAGGGCATTTACTTTGCAAGCAGCTGACCAGGAAGGACCCAGTTTGATTCCTGGCATCCAATAGGGTTTCCCAGCCTGCCAGGGGTGATTTCTGAGTGCACAGCCAGGAGTGACCTCTGAGCACCACCAGGTGTGCCCCCTCCCCCAAAAAAAACCTTAAGAAAAACCTTTGCAACCTTCGAGCACAATTTTCAGAACACAAAAGTTATGAACTATGAAAGACAGACAATTTAAAAGAAACATAGTTTGTCACCATTTAAAATGTTTGCTTTTGAAAAGTCACTAACAAAATTACTAAGTCTCAGACTGGGAGAAAATATTCATAATATGTATTTATTTTACAGATCGTGTAAACCCAGAATGTGTACATTTCAGTTCGCTGAAAAGCAGCATCAAATCACTTTTATTGTTTTTTTTGGGGGGGGGGGGAAGAGGCCACACCCAGTGGTGCTTAAAACCCACTTCCAGCTTGTTGTATATGAGTTGCTCCTGGTGATCTTAAGAGGATCATGCAGTAGCAGGAATGAATCCCAGATCCTTCGCACAAAGCATCATGAAAGTTAAATAAATGTAAACCATTAATTTTATTTATTTATTGGTTTAGGGGTCACATTCAGTTGTGTTCAGTGCTTACACCTGACTGTACTTAATGACTCTGAGGTATTCAGGGTTCAAGGACTCAAACCAGGATCTGTCACAGCCATTCAAGGCAAGTGCCTTATCCTCTGTATTATCTTTCTAGTCTTAAAACTCTCATTTTGAAGATACAGTTTGACAATATTATACACCATAGTCTAAAGGAGGTGAAAGGGAAAGAGAGAGGGAGGGAGAGAGAGTGAGAGAGAGAGAAGAAAAATGTCATGTCTCTCATGCAGGCAGAGGGTGATACAAGTGGTAGGTAAATTGGGCCCTTTGGTGGTGGGAATTGTGCATTGGTGAAAGGTCTTGTGTATTGTATGAATGAAAATCATGAAAAATTTTGTATCTGTGAAAAACACAAACTCTATTATAAACAATTTGTAACAATTACATTTAAATAAAGTAATTTAAAAAATAAAGATATAGTTGGATAAGTGTTAGCAAATATCTATACCAATCTAATAGATTTAAAAGTTTAACAAATGTATCATTTTCATGAATTTTTTTTTGGAGGGTCACACCTGGCAGCGCTCAGGGGTTACTCCTGGCTGTAAGCTCAGAAATCGCTCCTGGCAGGCTCGGGGGACCATATGGGATGCCGGCATTCGAACCACCGTCCTTCTACATGCAAGGCAAACGCCTTACCTCCATGCTATCTCTCCGGCCCCATCATTTTCATGAATTTTGTATGTGATAGTAACACATTACATTTGTGATACTATAATAATAAGACACAAGAAGATAAGTGATCCAACCAAAAACATAGGCAAAATGTTTGAACAGAGGATTCAAAGATGAAAATATAAAAATGACCCATTGATACATCAAAGAGGGACTTGGGGGTAGATCAGTTTTGAATACCTGTCTTGTTAGTTTGATGCTTTTTCATCCATAGCACATCCTGCTATCTTATGGCACTGCCCATTGAATTACCTAGTGTCAAAGCTTGTGGTTGTGAGGACCACAAACAATGTGCACTTAATCATAACAATAGGAGTTTTGTTTTGTTTTAGTTTTGGTTGTTTTTTATGGTTAGTTGTTGTTGTTGCTGTTTTGGTTTTTGGATCACACCCGGCATTGGTCAGGAATCACTCCTTGTGGGCTAGGACCACATCAGGGACCATATGGTATGCTGGGATGAGCCTGGGTTGGCTGTGTGCAAGGCAAATGCATTCCTGGCTGTACTATCACTTGTTCCCATGAATAGCATTTTTTAATAGCATTCATCATCAGAAAATGCAAATTAAAAGCACAATGAGATATTAATAAGAATATGCAACGAGTATCACTTTTACATATCACTGATAAGAGTATTTTATGGTGAAACCACGTTAGAAAATAGCAATGGGGCCAGAGTGATAGCACAGCAGTAGAGTATGGACGGACCCACGTTCAATCCCGGGCATCTCATAGGATCCCCCGAGTTTTCCAGGAGCTATTTTGAGCACAGAGCCAGGAGTAACCCTTGAGTGCTGCTGCTTGTGCCCCCCTCCCCCCCAAAAAAAGGGCAATTTGGGAGGCCAGAGTGATAGCACAGAAGTTAGGGTGTTTGCCTTGCAGATGAAAGGCCCTGGTCTGGGGAATCTTCCAGGAATGATCCCTTACTGCAAAGCCAGAAGTAAGCCCCAAGCACAGTTTTTGTTCCTAATATTTATTATAATGCCATGACTTACTAAATTCTTTATAATACAATTAAAGGCATTAACTGTTCAAACACTAATCCCACAATCCCAAATTCCCCACCCACCACCATACCCTGCCTCCATGCAAGCACAAGCAAATTTACTTCACATTGCTTGTTTCAACCCAGGCAAATGGAATTATCAAAATTTAGATCAACAGGGCCGGGCGGTGGCGCTGGAGGTAAGGTGCCTGCCTTGCCTGCGCTAGCCTAGGACGGACCGCGGTTCGATCCCCCGGTGTCCCATATGGTCCCCCAAGAAGCCAGGAGCAACTTCTGAGCGCATAGCCAGGAGTAACCCCTGAGCGTCACAGGGTGTGGCCCAAAAAACAAAAAAAAAAAAAAAAAAAAAAAAAAAAAAAATTTAGATCAACAAGGGTCAATTTGAAATGATTGTTATATCTCACCATGGTGTTACTAAAGTCAGTGTCTAAGGATTTCCTGGGCTGTGGTTGGTGCTAGTTGAACCTTCTGTGTTACTGTTGAGACTCACAGAGCTTGGTAGATTTCTTTTTTATTTTGGTTTTTGGGTCACACTGGGCAATGCTCAGGAGTTACTCCTGGCTCTACACTCAGAAATCGCTCCTGACAGGCTTCAGGGACCATATGGGATGCCGGGATTTGAACCACCATCCTTCTGCGTCTAAGGCAAACACCCTACCTCTGTGCTGTCTCTCCAGCCCCGAGCTTGGTAGACTTCTATGTAATTTTCCCAATACACTTTCTGTGATATCACTAGTCTGACACTACTATAAAAAATCCATTGTCCAGGATTTATATACAAAGTTGGTGGCTTAGAAGTTTGATAAGGTTACGTTGAGGACCTGGGCCAGTTCTGTTAGAGGGTGTGGGGTGCAGTGTTGAAATTCTGTAGTAACAGGAAGAGGACTCTGCTCCCCCACCCCCGCCTTTCTGAGAATGCCACAGAGGTATCAGCTAGGATCAGACTAGGATCATTTGGGGCTATTACAGTTATTAAGTATATGCTGTACAATGCAACCATTCTACTTTCAGTATTATAATCCAAGAGAAAGTAAAACATGTATAGATGGCTGGCAGAAGATGACCTGCAAAGATGTTCATACTTTATTCCCTAAATATGTGAATATGGCAAGAAGGTTTTTGCAGATAAAATTAACCGACATTATCCTTCATTTTCCAGTTGAGTCAAATCTGATTACAGGAGCCCACAAAGCAGAAAATGTTTTCCAGTTAGAGGCAGACTAAGTGTTGCAAGAGAGCAGTCAGTGAGATTTAGAGCATAGAATGATTATTGTGCCTCTGAGATGCAGCTGGTGGTAAGTAAGCAAAGACTAGAGGACAATCTCTTAAGAGCAAAGATTATGTAGGCTGGCTCTAGCAAGGAAACAAATGGTGTGGGAAATAGACTCTTCTGCAGCTTCCAGGTGATAGTTCAGGGCATAGCCATCTTGATTTCAGCCTTTACGTGACTCTACAGATGAGACCTAGAGGTATCATGGTGGCTAGAATACTTACAGAATGTGAGTGACATTTGTAAATGCTGAGTTGGTGATAATTGCTTACAGTAGCAATAGAAAGTTAATATACAGTCACACAAAGACTCATTGTTTATTCACAGCAGCCAAAACCTGGAAAAACATAAATAGCAAAACAACAGATGAACTGATGGAATGTGGTATATCCATACAACTGAAAAGGACTTAAACACAAACAAACCAGGGACAAATGTCAAAATAATTATGCTGAATGAAAGATGCCAGAAACAAAAGAATGCATATCACTGAGCCTAGTCTGACTGAGACAAAACCTAGGAAATGCAAACTAACCTTTTGTAAGAGCTAATGGATCTGTGTTGTTGATAGGATTAAGGGGCCAGAAAAAGGAAACTGAGGTAATGAAAGGACTTTGTATCTCAATTATGGTGCTGCTTTCCAGAGTACCTACATCTGTGAATCTTATCAAAGTGTATACTTTAATATTGCTGGGTTTTGTATGGAAATTGTGTGTCAATTAAGTTGATTGAAAGCAAAACTGCAAGGATTTGAGGGGGTGTCTTCTGAGGGGAATTAAAAGAAAGGCATAAGAATTTTGATAGAATGCATTTTCTTTCACTTTTGATTGAGATTACATTACATTTGTAGATGAATTCCTAGTGGGGTGGGGGTAACTCATTTCAATAATAAATTTTAATTATTGGAGCATTGTTGGTTCTTTTTCTACACTCAGAGACAGTTTGAGCAGCAAAACTAGTCTCTGGTCCTTAAGAAGTTCATTGGATTTATCTTTAAGATAATCTAGTCTAGGTGCCCAGGAAAAGGGGTGAATGGAGATCAGGAGGGATAGATGAGTCTTTTTTTTAATTGTTAATAATAGGGGTTAAAGTTTGACACAAAGTGATCAACTGAATTGTTCAATTATAATTCAGTTATTCACTTTCTGAATAATCTCAAGATGAGTGTTTTTCATTTAATTTTGGATTATGCCCTGTTTTTATTGGGTGGGGGAGTGCAAGGGCTTGGACCACACCCAACAGTGCTCAGGGTTTACTCCTGGTGGAGTTCAAAGTACCATATGTGGTACCAAGGATTGAACTAGGTTCTACTGCATCCAAGGCAAATATCTTACCCCTGTACCATCTCTCTAGACCAGATTTGGCCTCTTTTTAGCCAAAACTTTATTTTTTTTAAATCAATTTCTCTTTTGTTTCTTTGTTTTTTGTTTAGTTTTTGGGCCCCACCCGGTGGTGCTTAGGGGTTACTCCTGGCTCTGCACTCAGAAATTGCTCCTGGCAGGCTCGAGAATATGGGATGCTGAGGATCAAACCCAGACCCATCCCGGGTCTTCCTGCGTGCAAGGCAAACACACTACCACTGTGCTATTGCTCTGGCCCCATAGCCAAAACTTTATAAGTATAGTTTTCTTGGCAAGTGCTGGCCACCTTTTATCTCCTCAGCCATCACCGATAGCTGCAGTGGCACTTAGCATAGATACAATAGTTTCCCACTAGTGTGCCACACTCCTGCCAGGACTTTTCCATGAGTCTTTCCATGAGCCTTTTCCATGGGTCCATCAAGATGACCCAATTGGCTGACTTGAGGCACTACAAGGTTTCTTGAGCACTGCCAACAGTGACCCCTGGATTCAGAACACAGAACTAGGAATAATCCCTGAATGTGTGTGAACTGGGTATGAAGCCACCCCACCCCTTCAGCCCCACCACTCTCCCATCTCAAGGCGCCTTCAAGACCTGTTGGAAACTCATCCCGAGTACAAAGAAGCCTGCAAGTTAACCACAAGGGCACATTTTATTTGATGAAGCAAAATAAGAAAATTAAACTAGTTCAGCTCCCCTCACCCTGGTCCGTCCATGGCAATGCATTTGACAGGAAATCTCGGTGCCTCCCTGGGTCTGAAATATGCCATTATTCACCAGTTCTTCTGCCTGTCTCCTGAGATCACCTCTCAGACAGAAGGATCTGTGCCCAAGTCCTTGGGTCTGTGTTATTATTTTACTAAATTTATACTAAAACATACATAAAATACTGATTTTAAAGGATGAAATGGAGATAAAATAAACAACATTTAAAGTTACTTATTTATTAACAACACAATCTTTTTGCTCTCACCAAAATATTAATTATGATATTTTTAGTGAGTGGCAATGTGATTAAATGTGCTTCATTATTTTTGAAATTCTTGATTAACACTTTGTGATGCAGCAATTTGGAAGCCTGGTTCTTAGTTCATTTTATTTTGATTCTTGTTTTAATGCTTCTTGTAGCTAAAAAGGCACTTTTGAAAGCTATGTGGGTTCAGCTGGAAACTAGACATCAGGCAATCCTGGCCTCAGTCCTCAGTTCTTATCACCACATGTTCATACAGACCACCATACCCTGCCCTTCCCCAAAACCAGGGTTCACACTAGCTTTAATGCAGTTTCCACACTAAAAGGACCCAAACACATGGAAACACATGTCTATCTTGGAAGATTTAAAAATCTATTTAAACAAGTCTACATATTTTTTAAAATCAGTGTGTACGTGTCAGAGAGTATAGCAGGTAAGTGAATGACCTGGATTGAATTCCTGAAATCAGTGTGTACGTGTCAGAGAGTATAGCAGGTATGTGAATGACCTGGATTGAATTCCTGGTACCCAGAGCGACATCAGGAGTAATCTCTGAACACAGAGCCAGGAATAAGCCCTGCACACCATCATTGTGGGCCCCAAACTCAAAACATTAAATTAAAACAAATACATTTGGGGGCAGTAGAGTTAGCACATACATGCAGGAGTTTTGGGTTTTCTAGCATCAAGCCCCAACTACCAAGCTGGAGGTAGCCCCTAAATACTGTTGAGTGTGGTCCCCAAATTTAAAATGAATGCATAAGTAAAGCCTAATGAATGTGGGGTGTTTGTTTTGTTTCGTTTGTTTGTTTGTTTGTTTGTATGTGGGTCACATCTGGTGGCGCTCAGGGGCCACTCCTGGCTCCTCGATCAAAAATCACTCCTGGCAGGCAGGGGAGATCATACAGGATGCCGGGACTCGAATCACCGTCCTCCCCGGATCAACCAGCTGTGCGCAAGGCAAACGTCCCACCACTGTGTTATCTCTCCGGCCCCTAATGAATGTGTGTTTTGTTTGTTTGTTTGTTTGTTTGTTTTGTTTTGGGTGTGTGAGAATTTCAGGAAACTCCCAGACATGGTGAGGATGTACACATAGGGTGCCAGGAACCAAACCCAGGGCTTGTGTAAAGGTCTTTACAATGCAAAATAAGTTCCCTGGGCATATCCTCAACCCTGGGGATGTAAATTTGGCAATAAAGAGCAGAGTGAAAGAGGCATTAGATTTGCACACAAGGGCAAATTTGCATATAGTTGGCACAGTTGCATAGTAGAATCTATGTTGACTGCTCTTTTTTTTTTTTTTCTTTTGAAGTCTGGGACAGAAATGACTAGGGTAATCTGCATTACTTTTTTTTTTCTTTATGGTTGGCTATGCCTGGTGGTCCTCAGCGGCATCTCCCAGTGTAGTGTTCAGTATTCTAGGTCATTCCTGAAGGTGGTTTTTTTTTTTTTTTTTTTTTGGTTTTTGGGCCACACCCAGTGGTGCTCAGGGGTTACTCCTGGCTCTCTGCTCAGAAATAGCTCCTGGCAGGCACGGGGGACCATATGGGACACCGGGATTCGAACCAACCACCTTTGGTCCTGGATCGGCTGCTTGCAAGGCAAACACCGCTGTGCTATCTCTCCGGGCCCCTGAAGGTGGTTTTTAAGGGACTATGAATTGCTGGAGATCAAATCAGTACCTTTTATAGAAAAAGCATATACCCCAGCACCTCTTGCATTGTTATCTTGTGTTTAAAACAATTCAAAAGTATAAGTAGTTCCTAACAAAAGCGCAGCTTCATCCGTTGGAATTACACCACTAGTCCCAGGAATGCTGACATACACACTGGTTCAGTGCTAAATCACACCCAGAATCTGTTTTGGGAACCAAAATTTGCATCTCAGAGCCCCAGGGAAATTCTTGGTCTGGAGCAGTTCTGCTAGCCAACCCTTCATGATGATGCCAGGTGATTGAAAGAATCAGTTGAAGGTGCTCATGGGTCTAAGAAGGGTCTGAGGGCCCTGAGCAATAGCACAGCGGTAAGGCATTTGCCTTGCATGCAGCCAATACAGGATGAACCCTGGTTCAAATCCTGGCATCCCATATGGTTCCTTGAGCCTGCCAGGAGTGATTTCTGAGCGAAGAGCCAGGAGTAACCCCTGAGAGCCACCAGGTGTGACCCAAAAAGCAAAATAAATAAATAAATAAATAAATAATAAAAGTCTGAGCCACAGACCTAGAGCAAAGGCATCTCCCTCCCTGATGATCAGAAAACCATGGTGTGAACCCCATTCTGCATACTCTGCTGCTCATCTCTGCCTACAGTTTTTAGTTTGGACTAAGGCCAGTTTAACCAAGATTTTCAGGTTTCTGTCTTTGCTGTCTCCACTCCTCCCCCCCCAAATATCTCTGCCTAGATTTCACCTTCCCATCCCCAGAAAGTGAAGTTCATAACAGGCTCATAGGAATATTTGAGGAGCCAACTGACTTGGTAGGAACTAGAGCAGACTGCCCATAGAGAGAAGTGGCCAAGGATCTAGGATTCTCAGATGGAAATAACTCAATAGAGATTCCAGAGACATGAAAGGTTATGGGGAAGCTGGAGCAGTGGTAGTTGGTAGTTAGACCATGGGAAACCACAGAAGCCTGGTTAGAAGGGTGATCTTGTGGAGGAGATGGTGTTTGGATATGTCTGGCATATCCATTGCTAGTAAGCACCTTCCCCAGACATCTTGACCTTATCCTAATGGAAGAGGGCACCGACAGAGAAGACAGCCCACATTCAGATCCTTTGCCAGCTCTCTCCCAGGTCCAGGTTGCAGAAGTCAGAAGTATGCCCCACTGTTAACCCTCATCTTCAGTTTGTCTCAGCATCCAGAATGTTCTTCTGGATTTCTTTCATCTCTCATAATTCTTTTTGGTTTCGTTTGAGGGCCATACCTGGTTGTGAGAAGAGCTTTTCCTGGCTTTGCACTTAGGAATTACTCCTGGCAGAGCTCAGGGGAATGTACAAGGTGCCAAAGATTGAACCCAATTTGCCAAGAGCATGGCTCTGACTGAGAGAAATCAGGGAGAGGGACAACTAATGATGTTAATAACTGAAAAAGTTCAAACACAACTAGGCACAAGAGCATAATTGATGTCGTAAGGCTTACTCTCTGTAGTGACTTCCACCTCAGGCCAACTGTCCCCAACTTGTTCTCTCAGGACACCCTGAAGAAAAGGTATTATCTTTCCTTATTTTTTCAGCAGAGCCACAGTTTAGAATTACACCTTGGTAATGGTTTCACCTGGGAGCTTGAATTTAGGGATTAGAGGATATTTTCCAGAAATCCGAGTTACACTGAGCATTGAGGATGTATAACTTTCCATTCCCAATTTTTACAGACTTGAATAAAGAGAAAAATCTTTAAAGCAAAAAATGAGGGGTTATCATCTGAAGCAGAATCATACATGATGAGCAGGAAAAAAACAATTTATGCTTCGTTTCTGTGCTTCCTTAGATTAGAGAGAGTCCAGTATAGGAACTGGGCATATAGAAACTTGTTAACTTTATAGGATAGATGAATGAATTGATAGGTATTTGGATGGATGAAGGGATTGATAGACAGATGATGAATGGATACATGGGTGCATGGGTGGATGCATGCGTGGAGGGGAAATGAATGAGTGGATGAATGGAAGGAATGATAAATAGGTAGATGGATGAGTGAAAAGGAATGGAAAGAAGGATAGACAGGTGGATGAAGAGAGGGAGATGGATTGAAGGATGGAATGGTTGATGTAAAGGGTGAGAGAAGAAAGGTTGGGTGTATGAAAGAATCATTGGAAGGATAGGGGAGGTAGGTGATAGAATAAGAAATGATGGCAGAAGAGTGGAAGAATAGTGGGAGGGAAAGATAGGTGTATGAAGGAGGATTAGAAGAGTAGAAGGAGGGAAGGAAGGAAAGATGGAAGGAATTATAGTTGATGGATGGAGAGATGACTAAAGAGAGAGATGGAAGGACAGAAAGATAAGTGTATGGAAGGGATTGATGGAAGGATGGATGGCTGGAAAGAGGGGTTGAGAGAGCAATGGATACATAAAACAATGTCTCCTATTTCCTTTGGCACTTAATTTGTAATATTTGGCAAAAAAAATGCTCCATTATAAATTCTCCTATCTCCCCCTATATTGAGGTGCAACTCTGTGCAGCAGAAGTACAGCATTCTGGAAAGATGTCTGAAGAGGGGAAAGAGTGGGATGAATGGAATCCCAAAATTCAATAGTTTCTTTTTTTCTTGTTTTTGCTGTATTTCTATTTTTCTTCCTCCCCTCCTCTTTATTTTTTCTCGTTTTTCTTTTCCTTTTTTATATATAAATCTTTATTCAAGCACCATGATTACAAGCATGTTTGTAGTTGGGTTTAAGTCATAAACAGAACATGCCCCCTTCACCAGTGCAACATTCCCACCACTAATATACAATAGTTTCTATGGGTGAACTGTAAACCCTGACAATTCCCCTGATTAAGAAAGAACCTGGAAGTTACCCAGTGGTGAATTCATGCTGGCACTGTGAGTGTTGGATCCTGGGACCTAGTCTTGGACTCAATAGATGTGGAATGAAATGGGGAATTCTGTGGAAGGAGTTTCCAAGATACTGTTACTTGTATGCTTTGTTTTGGTTCCCAAGTTTAGAATTATTCATAAGATGCACACGGGTCAAGACTGCGGCTGTCTGAGACCCTTTAGCCCCTTTTGCTGAAGTTTAGCAATAGGAGGAGATATTGACCAACAGGCAGCAACATTTCTGCTATAACTTGTCTGCTTTGTTTCTGGGTCAAAGGACAACAAATTTCTACACTCAGAAACTCCATCCTCCCCTCTATCAGCTGTGTTGGAGTCCAAAGAACCCACACCTACTTTTCTTTCTACCAGTCCTTGAAACAGTATAAAAACAAAGACTGAAAAGTCTCTAGATGTAAAAGTGAAATGCTGGGTCATGAATATGGTAAATTATCTTATTAGAATTTGCTGATTGATTGATTATAGACTCACTAATCTCTTGGATCCAAAAGTAGCTGAAGAATATGTGAAAACTTGTGAATTCTAGTGAATATTATAGGACCCCACCTAACTTAATTTTTAAAGTGACTTACCCAATAATTTTTGGCTTTAAATTCTACATGAATATTTCATAAATATCCCATACATTTAATATTTTAACAATTTTATATCATATCTACAGTACTTTAGTACCTGACTTGTATATTTATGTGACTATTGTTAGAAGTGACTAATTGGGTTTGATTAGCTCCATCATTAATATTCTGTCCATAATTTAACATGCTTCAATAAAATACCCTAAAGCAGTGTAATGATTAGATTTCAGGAATATGTGTTTTGCAATTAAGTTCCTCTTGATTTTGATATGCAGATGAAGAAATGGTGGTCTCATTTAAAAAAAAAAACTGCCCTTATTAACTCAGCAGTATACTCTGAAGATTAGGTAAGAAATCCAAGATTTTCTCTTTGTATATGCTAGTTAAAATGTATTTCAATCAAGCCTATGTGGGCAAATCAGATTTGATTAGTTTAAGTTCACAGTCATTCTATCTAAATGAATAATGTGTCACCTAACATTGCAAAAATTTGATTAATAGTTTATCAGTTAATTAAAAACGGGGTTTAATTTTTCTTTTTTAGGAAAATGCAAGGTAGATATTCCTTGTGTTCATCATAAATGCAAATTATTTCAGCTTGAATCTATTGTTCCTTTTTGCTTCTTAGCCAACTGGCAAGAAAAATAAAGCTTTTAGAAATATTTCTGGGAGGGAGATAGCAAAACTTTCTTTGCTGTCACCTGACTGTGGCTGGTGTCTTGGCTACAGGATCTATTCTGAAAGGAGGCAATTCTCAAAGTCTCTCCTTTCCTTGTGTCAGTCTTCTCTCCCATGTTCCATCATTCTGGTGACCTTTGGCCTCACGACCTTTCCAAACCACAGCTTTTGTCACTTAGTTCCATTTAATTTGAGTGCAGGACATGAGTCTGGGAAAGGGAGTCTCTCTCAACAGAAATTCAATCCTGGGCAAGTCACTCTGGCCCTTTGCTGAGAACCTGGGTCACTTCTTCTGAGGACAGAAGGCTCATCCTTGCAAAGTTGACAAATAGACTGAGCAAAGTGATGATTCTTCAGGTCTTTCCACAAGGAATATCAGGCAGAGAAAGAGGATGAACAAGATATGTTGTGGGTAGTCCCCGATCAGGGCCACTGTGAAAAGCAGGCCTTGGCTGGTCTGCTGACCTGTCTTGTTATTGAGGCTCCCCAACCCCATCCCTAGGCACAAACTCAAACCCTGACGCATAGATTTGTGGAGCATTCTGGGGGGCAGAACTAGGTCTCAGCAAAGGCTCAGGTGTATGATAAATGTGAGGGAGCAAAGGTAGGCCTTTCCTAGGACCCCACCCCAGGCACATCACTGGCACAATAGTAGGTGCTTCTTCAGAGATGTGATAATTATTTAATTGTATAAGTTGTCATTTAGATAATATGGTTACAACAGTGTTAACATTTGGCTCTAATGTACAGTTAGTTATTGCACCTTCATTACCACTAAAGTACCCCAAATCCTTCACCATTGTCCTGGTGTCATTTTTGACCTCTCCTACCTCCATCCTTCATCACTTGGTGATCTCAGTTTTGTAATCAATGCTTTGTCATCACTAGAAGACAATGTATATTCTTTTGTTTTGTTTCTCTATAGATCAATGAGATGATCTCATATTGTTCTTTTCCCTCTGGCTTATTTAGCTTAATATCTCTTCTAGTTCCATAAGTTTCAGCAAACATTCCATCTTTTCTTATATCTGCATAGTGTTCCATAGTGAGCATATACCACAACTCCTTTATCCACTCCCCTGTTGTTGGAATTTTTTTTTTTTTTTTTTTGGTTTTTGGGCCACACCCGGTAACGCTCAGGGGTTACTCCTGGCTATGTGCTCAGAAGTTGCTCCTGGCTTGGGGGACCATATGGGACACCAGGGGATCGAACTGCGGTCCATCCAAGGCTAGCGCAGGCAAGGCAGGCACCTTACCTTTAGCGCCACCGCCCGGCCCTGTTGTTGGAAATTTTGGGTATTTCCATATCCTAGCTGTGGTACTAATCACTACAATAAATGTAAATGGATATATATTTTTTTCAAATGAATATTTTGAATTTGGGGAGAAGATGCCAAAAAGTAGAATTGCTGAATCATATAGAAACCCTATTCTTAGACATTTTAAAAGTTTCCATATTGTGGAGCTGGAGACATAACATGGAGATAGGGTGTTTGCCTTGCATGCAGAAGGACGGTGGTTCAAATCCTAGTATCCTATATGGTCCCCCGAGCCTGCCAGGGATGATTTCTGAGTGTAGAGCCAGGAGTAGCCCCTGAGCACTGCTGGGTGTGACCCAAAAACAAAACAAAACAAAAGTTTCTATATTGTTTTTCATAGAGGTTGAACCAGATGACAATCCCACCAACAGAGAAAGAGGATTTCTTTTCATCACATTCCCAATAACATTCATTGTTTTCAGTCTATTTGATACGTGCCGTATTCATGAGTGAGGTGCATTCTCCTGATACTAAGTGATGACCACTTTTTCAACTACGAGCCAACTTAATGTCTCTATTTTGGGGTGGGGGTTTACCTAAGCTCTGGGCTTACTCCTGATTCCTAACTCATTGCTCATTCCTGGCAGGCTTAGAGGACCATATGGAGTGTTGGGGATTAAACCTGGGTTAAGTGCATGCAAAGCAAGTGCCTTACTGTTCTATCCTGCCAGCCCCACTGTATGTCTTCTTTAGGGATGTATTTATTAAGTTCCTGTTCCCAATTTTGGATGGAGTCATTGATTTTTGTTTGTTTCTGAGCTCTGTGAATGCTTTGCATAGCTTGGATATTAGTTTTTTAATTGTGTATAGTGAGCAAAATGTTATTCCATTCAGCAAGATATCTTTGGATGAGAGGTCTTTTTTTGTTTGTTTTTGTTTAGGGAATCTCCTAACTCTATTCTCAGGAGTGAGTCTGGGCAGTGATCAGGAGACCATGCAGTCCACTCCTCCTCTATAGAATGTCTTTATTTTAATCTAAATTGCTTTTGTCATTGAAAAACTTTTTAGTTTGATGTAGCTCCATTTTTAGTTTGTTTCTTTGCCAATGGAGTCAAAATCACCGAAGACCTCTGAGATCTATATTCTGGAGAGTCCTATGTTTTCCTTGATGTATTTTATGGATTTGAGCCTATCTTTGAGGTTTCTTATCCAGTCTGAAGTAGTTTTTGTGGTTAATGTGAGATATATAAGATTGACAGATACTGGGGCTGGGAAGGTGGCGCTAAAGGTAAGGTGTCTGCCTTGCAAGCACTAGCGTAGGACGGACTGTGGTTCGATCCCCTGGCGTCCCATATGGTCCCCCCAAGCCAGGGGCGATTTCTGAGCGCATAGCCAGGAGTAACCCCTGAGCGTCAAACGGGTGTGGCCCAAAAACCAAAAGAAAAAAAAAAAAGATTGACAGATGCTGTTTCCTTCTCCATTTCTTTTTCATTCCTATTTAGATTTTGCAAAACCATTTGGGAGTTGTTGTTTTGTTGTTGTTAGGCCGAATTCAGCAATGTTCAGGGGTTACTCATGGCACTGCACTCAGAAATTATTCTTGGCAATACTCTGGAGACCATATGGGATGCCAGGGATTGAATCTGGGTTGGCTAAGTGCAATGCAAGTGGCTCATTGTCCTGGTCCCAGAAAAAAACATTTTTTGAAGAGGACTTCTTTTCTCTATTTCATGCTTCATGCACACACCTCCTTTGTCAAGCTGTCAATCTTAAGATTTGTCTCTGGGTTCAATGACTGAAGCCTAACTACAAACATTTTTTGTAACCATGGTGTTTAAATAAAGAAATCATTATTTAAAAAATAATAAAATTATATTCTTTTAAAATTAAAAAAAGATTTTTTTTTTCCTCTGGGGTCTAAATTCTATTTCATTGCTCTGGGAGTCTGCCTTTATTCCAGAACTATACAGTTTTTATTACTAAATTATAATATAAAGTCAGAAAATTCAATTAGGGCCTGGAGAGATAGCACATTGGCGTTTGCCTTGCAAGCAGCCGATCCAGGACCAAAGGTGGTTGGTTCGAATCCCGGTGTCCCATATGGTCTCCCGTGCCTGCCAGGAGCTATTTCTGAGCAGACAGCCAGGAGAAACCCCTGAGCACCACTGGGTGTAACCCAAAAACCAAAAAAAAAAAAAAATTTAATTATACCCATTTCCCATTTTTCTTTTTTTCAGTTGCTTTGTCTATTTGAGGAGAGGAGGCAATCTTAAACTAAGACTTAAAGATGCAAAGATATCTGCTGTGCAAAGATCTGGTCTTTGCAAGGATAGAGAGGAACAAGAACAGAGATTTCAGAGCAGGAGGAAGTTTGATAGATAAGGGTCAAGAGAAAGTCTGTGGTCAGAGTGAAAAGAGGCAAGAAAGCAGGGTGGAATCTCAATGGGGAGGAAGTCAGGACCAGATTATGGAAAAGGGACCAAGACCAGGGGGCTATTCCTCTGCTTACCTATAACTGTGGCTGTGGATTTCTGCTTAAAAACCACTTCCCTGGCCCAGGAAGATAGTTCAGAGGCCCATTGCATATGTGAAAGGCCTGATATTAATGGTCCCTAGAGCATTGTTGGGAGATATACCCTTAGATATATGAACAGTTAATCTACTACAAAGGAGCTGAGTATATGAAATGGAACAAGGAAAGCCCCCTCAACAAATGACTCCTGGAAAACTGGGTAAGTCATCTGGGTTAGTATGAAGCATTGGAACTTCCTGCTTCCATGGGAGTCCTATAGAGAGAGACCATGGAGCTAGACTCCCATCGTGTCTGAGTCCAGGAAACATGGGAACACATGTGCTTTTCCTGTAGCTGTGAAATAATAAAAGTGCTACCACTTTTGATGGACTCCTGGATAATCCTAGGGACAACAGGTAGGAGACTTCCCAAGGAACCCTGTCCCAGATTCTGAGAGATCATGAGTGCTTCCCACCCCCTCTGGACACCTTATTGAATCTCACTATGCCCATCCAGGTCAGCCATGGTACACATTAGGAAACAGCAGATGCCTGGGATAAATGACAGCCACCCTCCGGCTGCCTGGCCCCTGTGGTGATGCCTCTGCCTAGGCCAGAAGCCAGGAAGATTTTTGCCCTGGTACTTCTTCTCTGACAGCTATAATAGACGGTCTTTTAAGGGAGTCTAGGACTGCCTCCTCCAGGGGGAGAAGGCCACTTGTTCTTGCTTAACATCAGCACAGACTTTTCTCAAATGTCCAAGGAGCCCTCCAGAGAGTGTGTGGGTCAGTGCTTTCCTTTTGAAAATGTATTCCATTTGCCTTCTTTTATGGAATCTTTCTCAGATATTTTTTGGGGGGATCAGCAGTGCTCAAGGGTTATTCCTGGCTCTTCGCTCAGAAATTGCTCCTGGCAAGCTCGGGGGATCATATGAGATTCGAACCACCGTCCTTCTGCATACAAGGCAAACACTCTACCTCCATGCTTTCTCAGATATTTTTCATGATTTAAAATACTGAAAGTTGGGGCCAGAGCGGTGGCACATCGGTAAAGCATTTGCCTTGCACGAGGCTGACTCTGGAAGGACCACGGTTCTATCCCCTGGTGTCCCATGTGGTCTCCCAAGCCAGGAGCAATTTCTGAGCACATACCCAAGAGTAACCTCTGAGTGTCACCAAGTGTGGCCCAAAAACCAATCAATCAATCAATCAATAAATAAAAATAAAATAAAATACTGGAAGCTCAATAAGTGGAAGTGCTGAGGCTTTCTCCAACCCTGAAAAGAGAGGGAAAAGAGGATACGAAGTGTTCAGATCAAATTACGGGGACAATAGTGGAAGTCAACATTATAGGGCCCAGGCTTTATGTGTCCATCAAAAGCCGGCAGTACCCAACTCATTAGGGTCCCAGTCATTTGTATGGTCCTCAGCAAAGCCCATCAAAGTTGGTGCTATTCAAATGTTCCTCCCAATGAGGACACAGCAGTAACAGGATGGTAAGTGATCCACACCACTAACCAGCAGAGGGCAGAGGTGAGATCCCAGGGTAAGCAGCTGTTTCAAGTTCATAGATTCAATCTTGCCATCCTCTCACCTCCAATATCCCAGATCACACCTTCTCCATAGCACTGTCACATACAACATGCATGAAGGACTTCCCCATACTGATTTAATAAGTGAAGATGCAGGCTGGACCCTGTTGCAGGCGCCTGTCTCCTGGTGTGGCACTGTGACAAGTCCCTCCTGCAGCAAGGACCATCCATGTTTAATGACCCGCAGGCCTGGCTATGAGAAGGGTGGGAGGAGATGCATGATTGGTGTTGAATTGTTGTTGATGGTGTTGGCGGTGGCTTGAAGCTCTATTAAGAGCACCGGAAATACACTCCAAATAGACCCAGGCAAGTTCCAGAAGGACTCTGGGAACTTTGAAACTTGGTAAGGCTCAGTAACGTGTCTGTATTGTGAAGCACTTTTCAGAGCAATTTTTTTTATATGCAAACAACACCAAGAAACTAACCCTAAAGATGTGTAGAAAATATGGCAGACTGGACAACTAACATCTAGGGACTGGAACTGGACCAAGACAGATCTGCCAGCTCTGTAAGTAGGACTCTCCCAAGGTCCTTACGGGCACCTTGATTCCCTTTCATGACCTCACTGTTTCAGGATGGAGCTGTGCTAAGCATTGCCAACTGTCCATCTTTCAGGACATGGGCAGAGACTCTGCTGTCTCTAGCTTCTCCAGAGTCAGACAGCCAAAAGAAAGTTTTATCTGAAATGCATGAGGAGGCCATGCATGAGCATCTAGGGCACCACTTGTTCTGCCTCTGAAGCTCCAGGCTTTTCCTGACCCCTGACCCCGGATCATTGACCCCCCCCCCCAAGACTAAATGAGTTCTTTTTGAAAAAAAGCTGTGATACCCAGTAGAGTGGTGGAAGAAGGGTCAGGGAAGTTAGCAAAAACAGATTTCTATTCTACATACAAACTCTGAAAGATTCCTGTTAGCCATTTATAACTCATCCAAAAACTACCAGTTTGAGTACTAAAAATGCACAAAGTCCAATGCTGAGGCAGGGGGGCAGGAATAGGGGAATATTTAGAGTGGCCTCAGAGTAGCATTGAGAGGGTGACAGATCCATGGCCAGATGACAGGTCATGAAGCAGCTGCTCTAATTTGTACAAAATCCAGGAGCCTTGGACACCATCAAGAAGTAGGCTGAAGGGCCGGAGAGATAGCATGGAGGTAAGGCTTTCAAATGCCGGCATCCTATATGGTCCCCTGTGCCTGCCAGGGGTGATTTCTGAGCATAGAGCCAGGAGTAACCCCTGAGCATTGCCGGGTGTGACCCAAAAACAAAACAATAAAGTAGGCTGAGTGCTTTACTCTAATTGTAGGTGCTCTTTCACCCTCCAACTTCTCCCTTGAGAACTCCTTATACTTCCTGGGTGCATAATGTTAGGTTGGGAGGACTGAGGGACTTGCCCATGCTGGTAAAACTTGGGTTCAAGCCATAACTTCATATCTCTCTTCTAGCTAGAATCTGAGGCCACCATCATCAGAGTGAATTCCACCATGACAGCTGAGGAGAAAGCTCAAGGTGAAAATTCTTTGGAATTCTCCTTCTTTGGATGGTATCAGGCTGGTTGCTCCAAGTAATCCATAAGTTTGCCTTGTCCACCCCCACCTAGTCCACACGTACAACTAAACATTGCATGAGGCACATCTTGAGTGTATGCAGACACTCAGCTTCACAAGTCCTTCCTGGGAAGACATCAGAAGGCAGATGCAGCTAGCATTGAGTGTTCTGACAGGATTTCCTTTCTTAAACCAGCGGTCAAACTTTCTGCTTGCAAAGTCAGGACCAGACATCAAAGCAGAAGAAGAACTTGCTTGCGTAGGACTTAGAATTCCCCTCTTCTTGTAATCCTTCTGCCTTTCTGCAGCAAATCTATTCCACAAATGCTATTGCTCCTCAAAGGTCAGACACAGTCTGGGCTGCTGCCTCCCTCCACATACTCCTCCTACTAACATATGCTCACCTCAGCTTATTTCCTGTGTCCAGTCACTGCCTCTCATATATCAAGGTGTGTCTCCAGCCTTGAATCACTGTCCATAGTGGAGAGTCACTCCAGAGAACAGGGACTGACAGCTTGGCCTACCAGAGTCTCAGCTTTCAAGGCTGAACCAGGACTGGTCACTGTAGTGCAAGACATCTTTTTGAGGGCTTGGGGGGCCACACCCAGTGCCACTCAGGGGTTATTTCTGGTTCTGCACTCAGAAATCACTTCTGGCGATTGGGGGACTTGGGGGACCACATGGGATGCCAGGTTTTGAACACCGGTCCATCCCAGGTCGACCATGTGCAAAGCAAATGTACTACCGCTGTGCTATCAATTCAGCCCTAGTTCAGGGCATCTTAACACGCACCATTGTGGCTTCATAGAGGAATGAATCATAAATATCCAGCAGCTTTGGTGAGCTGACTTCTGCCTGGGCTGACCACACTCGTATCTACCCACTCCTGTCACCATCTCCCTGGGCTTCCAGGGTTGGAACGGTAATCAGGCTTCTCCCTTTGTTCAGCTCTCCTGCCCCACTCTTTTTCCTTTGCTGTGTTCCCTTTCCTAGCACTCCCTTCAAACATGTTCATTACATTTCTAGCATTTACTAGATGTCTGGCATTTAGGCCCCAAATAGAGGCTTCCCCAATTCTCCACTTCCAGAGATTATTCTCAAAGGGAGCCCTTTCCTTTTCTTCTATAGCAATCATTACCTTTGATTATTATTGAGTACTGTTGTGATGATGTGGTTTTTTTTTTTACTGGATTCATTGCTGCCTCTTCAGTGAACTGCTAGTTCTCTCTCAGAAAGCAGCAACTCAGAATGTTTTTTTTTTCCCCAAAATAACTCAGGGTTGGCACATAATGGGGCCTCCTAAAAAAAAAAAAAAAAAAAAAGAAACATCAGCTTCTACTGGGTGGAAAGAAGAATCCCAGCCTCTGAGTCTAAAGATGCAAAGGGGACAAAAAATTGTGCCTGTCTACAAACTCCAGGATCCAGCAGGACATCAGGTCATGTCACAAAGGTGCACAGCTACCCTTGGAGTTGGAATCTTTCTCCAGACTGTTTGTCCCAGAGTGATGCTAAAAAAATAAAATAATAATAAAATCCTAGCACCAGGCTGAGCTTCTGCAGAGGGCACCTTGTGAAATGATTCCTGCCAAATTACCAGACTAGATTGGCTTAGTCTGCCATGGTTGCACTGTTGGTAAAGGATGGGTCCTCAAAAGAAGAGCAGGTGGCTCAGGAAGAACAGGGCAGCCCCAGCAGTGATAAGAGAAGTGTGTGTGTGTGTGTGTGTGTGTGTGTGTGTGTGTGAGAGAGAGAGAGAGAGAGAGAGAAAGAGAGAGAGAGAGAGAGAGAGAGAGAGAGAGAGAGAGAGAGAGAGAGAGAGAGAGAGAGAGAGAGAGAGGTGGAACAAAACCACAAGGGAAAAGAAAAGGCCCAAAGAGGAGAGTTTTAGCCCAAGAATGCCAGCTAGTAAGGGTAGGGTCTGCAGCTCAGGAAGGTGCCAGGAAGAGACCTGTCTGCATAGATTTAAAAACAGGGAGGTTCCTGCAAACAGCAGCCACAAGCACACTTTCCACCCTGCTCCTCACTTTCTTGCAGGTGTTTTTTTCTTAATTACACCCAGAGAGCTCAGGAAAGTGGATGCCAGCGATATTTATTTTCTGCTCTGAGCCCAGCCCAGGTACTCACCAGGGGTATCTTTCTTAATGAGGGGAGAAAAATGTCAGAACAGCGATCAGCCACAAAGCACCCAATGGACTTCAAAATAAGCAAAATAACATGGAAATTCATTGCACCTTATTGGCAGTACATATTATGCCCAAATTAGGAGGGTAAGCTTTGTTTAGTGCCATAGGAGCTGTTACTAGGGGTGTCCTCACTGGTGACTCTATTCATGGTAGAATATTCCCTGTGGGGATGCTGCAGTTCCATATGGGGTGCTGGTTGGCCACGTGCAAAACAAATACCCTATCTGGTGTACCATCCCTCCGGCCCCTGAGATTCCATTTTTAACTAGAGCTAGAGTGGGAGGGTGAGGCTCCTTAGTTGCTCCAGGTTAGCTGACTACAGTTCTGCATCCTGTTTCCCTCTGTGCTGCCTCCTTATGCCTATTGAGAGCCCCTACCTTCTTCTATTTGTGGTTTTGTGTGTATGGGAATTGCTGGGGAAAAGGAATGGCACAAATCCTGCCACCCACTAACATCTCTGGCTCTTCCCACCACCAGTAAGCAAATTTCTGAGGGTGACTGACTCAGAGGTTTAACAGAAGAGGAAACGGGGTCCTGTAGGTTTGTCAGCTGTGCTTTACAAAACACCAATCTATGCTGTCAGAGATAAACAATATATCTTCACTGCTGTGGAAACCTGAATCTGACTGGGTTTGTCAAAGGCCTGAGTGAATGGGGGATCCAAGTGAGTGTGTGTAAGACACCCTATTTGGGGGACTAATCTAACCCAATCACTTCACTTCTTGAGGTCACTGTTCCTGTTCGCGGTACTTTATCCACGGCCACCATGACCTCCAGATTCTGGTAGTCCTCCTTACCTGGCCCTGCCCCTCCTTCTTGGGTTCTCCATGTACCCAAGTCCCTTTACTCAACACTTATTATAGGATGCAACAAGCATGCTGCCTGTCTCCTGCCAGCTGGTTCGAGGCCATTCTATGTCTCTAGCATTCTGTGCCTCTAGCAAAGAGGAAGCCCCTGAAGCCTTGGACTCCCACAAAGGTCAAAGAGCAGCTGCTTCAGAGCAAATATCCGCCTCTCCTGGCATGCTCCAGACCCTCTATGCACATCAGCCTGTCCTGGCAGCCATCCCTGAGGAGAGCTCTGGAGATGCAAACGGTCTGCTGACCATGCATGTCCACATTCGAGACTTGTTTAGGAAAGCAAGACAACTTCCTTCTGGAGTAGACAAGACTCGAGGAGGGAAGCCTGGAAAGACGAAGTCGTTGAGTCTAGGAAGGAATTTAGTGGCGAACATATTGTTTGAAGAAATGTTGAACAGCTAGGCAAATATTTGACACCTTAGAGCTGGATGGCAGCAGCAGACCAGTGCATCCCTCAGTCTTTGCTGCCGTGCCTGACCTCTCCTGCTGCATGGCGGAAAGAGATAAGAGTTGTGAGCCTTTGCAGAGCTCTCAGGGACAGTACCCCGGACATGAAAGGACCATGCAGCAATTTCTTTTGTTAAGGAAAGTCTATGAGAACTTAGTTTCAAAATGAAGAGGTCCCACCCAAACAGCATAACACTCCTAGTCTGTGACTCTACAGAAAGAGTTCAGAGAAAAATCACCAAGAGCCCCATAAACAGGTCCGGAGACTTTCTTCTCAGTCAAGTATAAACCTCTGAGAACTCAGAGCCTAGCTGGGCTTTGTATGCCAGTGGAGTGGGTGCACCCCATAGAAAGATCTTTATTACTATTACCTGTGTTTTGGGGTGAACAAACAGGATGGGGTGGTGATGGGCAGAGAGGAAAGTGAGATAGAGAGAAACAGAGACAGAGAGACAGAGCGGGGTGGGATTTGACAAGGATTATAGCTAATACCAAACTACCAGCCAGGCTCTTGCCATCTTCACTTCCTGTGAACATGGCTGGGGCTCACATTTCTCTGCCCAGGTAATCCTTTCAAAATGCTTTTTGTTGGTGCTGGAGAGATAGCATAGTGGTAGGGCACGCAGCCAATCCAAGATGGACTTTGGTTTGATCCCCGGTGTCCATTATGGTTCCCCAAGTCACGAGTGATTTCTGAGCGCATAGCCTGGAGTAACCCCCATTGGGTATGGTTCAACAACCAAAAAAATAAAAATAAGAATATTTTGTTGTTTTGTGTTTTGGGGCCACATCCTGGCAATGCGCAGGATTTACTCCTGGCTCTGCAGTCAAGGATCAAGTCTAGCAGCGCTCAAAGAACCATAGGGGATGCCAAGAACAGAACTTTGGTTACTCAGGGGCAAGGCAAAAAAGTCCTTCCCGCAGTTCTATTGTTCTGGTCTCCACTGCAAGACATGTGCTTCTTTCAGGCCCTTTTTTACAGCATCTAAGAGTTAAGGGCCTTAGTAGTCCCCCCCACTAGTATGAGACATAGTCAACACTTAAGCCCAGGCATGGAACACAACCCCTTACCGCCTTTTTCAGCTGCAGTGTGCAGAGGTAGGAGGGGGGCTGGTAGAAGGGTGCAGGGGCTAGGGAGGCGCGGGGCAGATGGTCCTGAACTGTTCGGGTCCTGCCTTTCTCCCCGAGCTGCGCCACAGGTGCTGCCAGCTGCCACCAGATGGCAGCAGACACTTTGCGATCCGCCTCCGGGCAGGCCCTGACTCCAGGGTTAGGGCTCCGGCCGCAGAGACCCCTGTGGCACGACCCAGGAGCTGAGTCGCCCCGGGAAGTCAAGCAGCCTGCCAAGGCCCGCAAGGCCCACCGCACTCTCACACCACGGAGTCGGCCGGGTCCCCGGAGCTGCTGGAGGGGGCTCTTCTTGCGGGCGCTTCAACCGGTCGACCCATGCACACACTCTTGGTTTGTCAGCCCATTCTCCTTTAAAGAATTTGGGGTTCTGGTAGGTCCGGGTGTTTCTACGAACGCAGTTTTCGTTG